>NW_007087351.1:107091-129304 GCF_000164805.1 Carlito syrichta | reverse complement strand
CGACAGGTGCGTGCTACCACGCCCGGCTAAGTTTTTGATTTATTGTAGAGATGGGGGTCTCACCAAGTTGCCCAGGCGAGTCTCGAACCCATGGGCTCAGGCAGTCCTCTCACCTTGGCCTCTCAAAGTGCTAGGATTATAGGTGTGAGCCCCCGTGCCCGACCTTGAAGGCCATCTCTTTAAAAAACAAAACAAAACATGTTATTGATGTGTAACGTACGTGGAGAATGCACACAGTTGCAAACTTTCATCTCGATGAACTTTCAAGTTGTAGCCAGCACAGACTGAAAAAGCAGAACACACCCATCCCCAGAAGCACCCCCCATTCTGTACACCCCTGCCCCAGTCTGGTAGCAACCCCTGAGGGTAACTCAGTCCTAACTTCTGCATCTCACTGGTTTTGCCCAATGTTGTACTTTCTCTTAATGGAATCAACATTCGTTCACGTCTTGCTGCTGCTTTTTTTTTGAGTTGGAGTCTCACTGTCGCCCAGATTGGAGTGCAGTGGCATATCACGGCCACCCCAGCGTCACCCTGCTGGGCTCCGGCGATCCTTCCGCCTCCCCTTCCAAGTAGCCGGAACTACAGGCATGCGCGACCACACCTGGCTAATTTTTGATTTATTGTGGAGACGAGGTCGCACCAAGTTCCCCGGGCTGGTCTTGAGCCCACAGGCTCAGGCAATCCACTCGCCTCCGTCTCCCAAAGTGCTGGGATGATGGGTGTGAGCCACCACGCCCGGCTTTTTTGGACTGAGGGGTGGCTCCCTTGGGAGCAGGGAGGCTGGCACAGGTGTCCAGGGACGAAGGGAACTGGCCTGGACTATAATAGTGGCCTGGAAGGTGTGTGGAGGGGAGGGGGATGGATTTAAAGGATGTTTAGTGGGAAAATCTGAGCAGGAAAGAGGGAGGAACACCAGCGTTTCTGGGGCTGGATTTCTCTGGGACGTCAGTGGCTGTGGGGAGGGCAGCCCTGTTGTGGGCTGTGGGGAGATCACTGCATATGAGTCGGCTGCACGACTGGACTGAGACAGGAGACCCGTTGCTCTCCTGGGCCCCTGTGTGCTCCTGGCTGTCAGGTAGCAGGGGGCAGACACACGGAGACTTCTAGACGCATGTGTGGGTTCTGAGTGAGGGGCTGCAGCTGTGGCAGGTGGATGGGAGGCCGCTCCAGTTTGCCAAGAGCCAGACAAGAGAAGCCAGAAGCCACAAAGGGAGCTCGTTCCATGCAGTGGCTTCTTGTTGGCCCTGAGTTGTCTGTGGGCACCCCCTGGTGTCTTTTTGGTGTCTTTTTTTTTTTTCTGCTTGTCGTGAAGAAGAATCACAAGTTTTGTGTGCAGTAGCGCTAACTATCCTTGGATTTTTAAAAACATTTTTTTAGAGACGGGTTCTCTGTCGCCCATCCCGGAGTACGGTGGCTTGATTATAGCTGCAGCCTCGACCTCCTGGGCTCAAGTGATCCTTTTTCCTCTGCGTCCAAAGTAACCATACTACAGATGTGCACCACACCTAGCTAAAAAAAAAATTATTTTTGGTTGAGATAGGTCTTACGATGTTACCCAGGCTGGCCTCAAATTCCTGGCCTCAAGTAATCCTTCTGCCTCAGCCTCTGCAAGTGCTGGGATTACAGGCACGAGCCACTGCACTTGGTCACTCCCTCCAGCCCTGATGACACAGGAGGACTGGGAGAAGCAGCTGGGAGCCTTTTGCAGGGAGCTGCACTTGCCTTGGTCCCAAGATGCAGGAAGGGACCCCAGGCCATGGACATGAGCCCAAAAGTCGAGGACAACAGCGTCACAGCAGCCCGGCACTGCACACCAGAGGGCGCTGTTTCGCGCCTCCTCCCTACCCGGAACCAGCATGGTGGCTCCAGCTTAGAGAAACTGACACAGCCTAAAGCCACTTTGGCCACGAAGCTCCGTCTGTGACTCTGGAGCCGACCCATTCTCATTCCATCTGGCATTTTTCCCAAGGAGCCTTCTCCGGTGTCCCCATCAGTGGCGAGGAAGGGGCAGGTCATCTACGGCAGGCGTGGGCTCTTGGGGCGAATCCCCAGGACGGCTGCGGGGGTGGCTGAGGACATACCCCCTGCTCTCCACTTGGCTCCAGAACTTTCTGACTCCTTCTGAAGTCCTGGCGTTGGGTTGCATCTCCCTCCCTGTTCAGCAGCTGATGGAGATGTTCCTTTACCCTTCCTAATGTTTAGAACTCTATTTCATTTCCTCGAGGCTTGGGGAAGGAAGATTCTGTGTCACGCTTGATTCTGCCACTTCTTCCTTCCATTTGTGACATAGCCCTGCCTCGTTAATCACGTGAGTGACGTATGCGTGCTAGCATCATGCCCTGGTCTTGTTTCTCCTCACTATAGCTTGGGGGTGGTGGTATCATTATGTCCATTTTGCAGGTCAGGAGAGACTCAGTGATTTGTCCAAGGGCATGTGGCTAAGAAGCAGGTACTCTGGAACCGGGACTATCCATGTTGGTCCTTGTATTTATTTTATTTTATTTTATTTTATTTTTTTGAGTTTGAGTCTCACTCCGTTGCCCAGGCTGGAGCACAATGGCATGCTCACGGCCACCCCAGCGTTGACCTGCTGGGCTCCGGCGATCCTTCCGCCTCAGCCTTCCAAGTAGTCAGAACTACAGGCGCATGCTACCACGCCCGTCTAACTTTTTTTATTTATTGTAGAGATGCGGTCTAACCAAGTTGCCTGGGCTGGTCTCAAACCCGTGGGCTCAGGAAATCCACTTGCCTCGGCTTCCCAAAGTGCTGGGATGACAGGCTGAGCCACCAAGCCCGGCTGGTCCTCGTATTTTTTAAACTATTGTGAATATTCTCCAGGATAGTGTCTTAGACAGGACACAGGCAGGAGACAGAAACTATACAATGATTTGAACAAGGAAAACTTAATACAGGTATACCCTAGAGACCACCGCAGCGGTCTGACTCTATAATCTATTTTCTTTTACTACGGGAGAGGCTTTTACCTTCTTTTTAATCATGTATCACCCTTTCCTTACATACAGATTTTATGCAGGAACTTTACATGAAAGCCTGGTTCGTGAAAAACAAAAACCAAAAAGCTGAATGGGGTTTTTCTGGTGGCAGAAGGGATGAGGAAGCCAAATCGTTCACACCCCCACCCTCTCCGTGGTCCTCTGGGGGAAATTCCAGGGCTCTGCAGAAAACGGCTTGAAAACCAGAGCAATACAAGGGAAAATGCTTCGATACCACCTGGTCCCCTGTTCCCCTCTTTCCACACACCCAGGTGTCCAGCCAGAAAACCAGGCACCATCCAAGTTCCCCATCCTTCACACCAACCAATCCCAAGTCCTGCGGATTCTTCTTTGGACTGCTCTCAAACCACAGCCTCTGCCCACCTGACACCTGTGACCCTCTGCCATGGCGCTTACAATGACTGCAGTTCATTTACTTGTGAGCACTGGGCCTGCCAGCCTCTGCATTCCCTGTGAAATTGTGAGTTCCACAGGGGCAGGGGACTTTAGTTAGCAGCCATGCCCTCAGACACCAGCACACAGCCCAGCACAGAGCAGCGCCCATCAGTCACAGCTAGGGTACAGAACAGAAACTCAGGTCCTAGATTAGCAGGGGAAGGACACTCAGAATTGTACTAGAAATCAATGTCAAGGATAGGTCGAGCGTGATGGCTCATGCCTGTAATCCCAGCACTTTGGGAGGCTGAGGTGGGAGGATCACATGAGGCTAGGAGGTTGAGGACAGACTTGGCAACATAATGAGACCTCATCACTACAAAAACTTCAAAAATTATCTGAGTGTAGTGGCTCAAGCCTGTCGTCCCAGCTATCTGGGAGGCTGAGGCAGGAGAATTGCTTGAGCCCAGGAGTCTGAGGCTGCAGGGAGCCATAATCATGCCACTGCACTCTGTACCACAGAGGGAGACCCTATCTCTAAAAAAGAACAAGAAAATCGACAACTTTGGGAATGGGAAACTAATAGCATCTCTGAAAACATGAGGCCGTCGGTGGAGGAAAGACAGAGATGTGAGTGTGCTGATGTTCTCGTCTCTCCTGGCGGGGAAAGTTGAGAAAGCTAGCATGGGAAATGCAGCATTTTTTAAAAATCCACCTTTCTTATGCTTTACTTAATTTACCCTCTTTAGAGTCAAGGTGCATTTTATGATGAAGAAACGTTTGTCTGAAATTCAGCAAGAATTTTTAGGGGCTCGTTTTCCGTTCTAGTCAAGTCAAAATGAAATGTAATTCTTTTAACTAAAAATGATGTCTGTAACTTGATTCTCACCTTTTCTCCTTGTCCCTCTTCCCAGCCTATCCTTCTACCCTACAGCCTATTTTTAGTACTGCTTGGAAGGGAATCTAGAATGATGTTCACTGATGGTTATTTTGGGTCATGAGATGGGCTATTATTTTTTGTGCCTTTAAACATTTCAGTAGTACTTAACTTTCTTATAAAGACAGTTGGACTCTGAACAGCTCACTTTTTTTTGCCAGAAGTTTTACATAAGACATTCCCATTTAAGAAATTTATTCCAGAACAAAATTCAAAGGACCCTCTTTGCACCCACCACCACGGTTACCTGCCCCTTCCAAGACAAAACCACTTGGGGGGGTTCACATTTTTTTCTGTGTCCTTCATATGCACAAATGATACAGCCATGTCATCCTTGACTCCTCCCTCCTCCAGATACCTAGCAATATACCTTGGAGATCTATCCATGTTGGTACAGACAGATGGTCCTCATATTTTTTAAACTGCTGTGAATCTTCCCCAGAATCATGTATTAGACAGGGCACAGTCAGGAGACAGAAACCATACCACGATTTGAACAAGGAAAATGTAATCCAGGCATATCCCAGAGACCACCGCAGTCAAGCGACTATCTTAATACAATGAGTCGCATAAAGTTTTGGGTTTCCCAGGACATATAAAGTTATGTTTACACTATACTGTCGTCTACTAAGGGTGCAATAGCATTGTGTCTAAAAGAACAATGTATATACCTTGATTAAAAATACTTTATTTTGACTGGGCTCTGTGGCTCAGCCTGTAATCCCAGCACTTTGGGAGGCTGAGGCGAGTGGATTGCCTGAGCCTACTGGTTCGGGACCAGCCTGGGCAACTTGGCAAGATCTCATCTCTACAATAAATCAAAAATGAGGTGTGGTAGCACACGCCTGTAGTTCCGGCTATTTGGAAGGCTGAGGTGGAAGGATTGCCACAGAGTCCAGCAGGCTGACGCTGGGGTGGCCGTGAGCGTGCCACTGCACTCCAGCCTGGGCGACAGAGTGAGACTCCAATTCAAATAAATACATAAATAAATAGAAACACTTTATTGCTAAACTGGCTCTGGATTCGGCTTTGGCTTGAGGGAATGCTGTGGCTGGTTTGATCCAGACCACTAAAAGTTTTCCCTATCAGCCTAAGGCTGTTTCACTTTCCTGCCATCAATGTATTCACTGGTGTAGCACTTTGAATGTCCTTCAAGAACTTCTCCTTTGCATTTACAACTTGGCTAACTGTTGGGTGCAAGAGGCCTAGCTTTTGGCCTGTCTTGGCTTTTGACATGTCTTCCTCACTAAGCGTGGTCCTTTCTAGCTTTTGATTTAAAGTGAACAGCGTATGACTTTTCCTTTCCCTTGAACACTTAGGAGCCATTGTAGGATTATTAACTGCCTAATTTCCATATTATTGCGTCTCAGGGAATAGGGATGGGGAGAGAGACGGGCAACAGCCAGTCAACAGAGCCGTCAGAACACTCACAATGTTTATTGGTTACGTTCACCATCTTGCAAGAGCCAGTTCGTGGCCTGCTGAACAATAGCGATAGTAACATCAAAGATCACTGATCACAGCTTGCCATAACATATGCAATAATAATGAAAAAGTTGGAAATATTGTGAGAATTGCCAAAATGTGATGCAAGAGACACGAAGTGAGCACATGATGCTGAAAGAATGGCACTGATAGACTAACTCCACCCAGGGTTGCCACAAACCTCCAATTTGTAAAAAAAAATGCAATATCTACAAAGTGCGGTAAAGTGAAGCTCAGTAAAATGAGGTGTTCTTGTATCAAGAATTATTAACAGAGGATGGGTGGCAGAGAATTGACTGATAAGGGTTAAAGACAGTTATGAAGAGTCTGGGCTGGGTGCAGTGGCTCATGCCTGTAATCCCTACACTTTGGGAGGCCGATGTGGGAGGATCGCTTGAGCCCAGGAGTTCAAGACCAGCCTGGACAATGTAGTTAGGTCCCATCATTACAAAAAATATTTTGGGTATAGTGACGCATGCCTGTATTGCTAGCTAATTGGGAGCTGAGGTTGTGGGATCATTTGAGCCCAGGAGGTCGAGGTTGCAGTGAGCTATGATCACACCACTGCACTCCAGCCTAGGTGACAGAGTGAGACTCTTTCACTTCAGAAAAAAAAAAGGAATCTAGTGGTAGCAGACACAAGGGATGACTCCTACTCTTAGGACTGAAGGTGACCTCAAGTGCTCGAGGAAGAGCCTGATCAGGGCTGAGATCCCAGCTCATCTGTGAAGACATGGCTTTGGCACACTGGGTGGCTGCAAAGTCAGTGAAGAGTTTGCTTGTGCGACTTGCTGGAAATCTGCCCTCTCGGGTTCTAGGGATGCCATCCACAGGGCATGCCTGACCTTAGCACTCACGCCCTGCTGGGAAGCTGCTGTGGCACTGCTGAACCAGGAGTTAGAGAGGCCTCCTCTGCGGGTACCCAGGGCATTTCTGGGCAGTTCAGTCGGGACAGCTCTAGGCAGCTGGACAGCCAGCTTGTAAGGCAGGGCACCCCGTGGGAGCCCCAAGCTCGTGTGGGTGAAGGAAGAGTGCAGGGAGCAGGGCACTGAGCACAGACCTGCTCTGTCTGGGGCCCCTGGCCGTGCTGCCGTTGCCCAAGTCACCAGCTGGAGACAACTCGCTGAGGCCAAATGCTGGAGAAAGCTGCACCCTGCTGAGGCCTCGCCCTGCAGGGACTGCCCAGCTGAGCAGTAGAGAAGAAAGCACAGTCACCAGATCCTGGCAGGAGAATCGCAGGAGTCAGGGAGAGGGAGACTTCCTCCCGTCAAGTCCCTCGAGTACCAAAACCTTTAAAAATTTTTTTGTCACCCAGGCTAGAGTGTAGTGACACGATCATAACTCATTGCAGCCTTGTACTCCTCGCAAACTCCTTGGTCTCCTGGGTTCAGGTGATCTGCCCACCTCAGCCTCCCAAATAGCTGGGACTACAGGCACAGGCCACCGTGCCCAACTAATGTTTCATTTTTTGTAGAGATGGGGGTCTCACTATGTTGCCCACGCTGGTCTTGAACTCCTGGCCTCAAGCAATCCTTCTGCCTCAGCCTTCCTAAGTGTTAGAACTCAGGCATGAGCCACTGTGCTACCAGACCCTAACAATGTGTCAGTTACAAAGGGCCAGCTACATGATCACAGAGCAGGCAAGAAGGGTGAAATTGGATTTGCAAGGCAGTAAATTAATAACCAGCAGAGATGGATACCAGCTTCATTTTCCCTTCCTGTCTGGTAGCCATTGGAGTGGTTTTTCAGGCTTTTTCTCTTGGGACCAATGCTGCGATGAACAGTCTCATCTGTGTCTTTTGTGTGAGTGTGTGTCGAGGTCTGATGGCTTCCGCCAAGTTGTTCTCCACAGCTTCACTTGCTTACAGTCCCACGCGTCTCAGGTGCTCATTTCCTTTCCTCCTCGTTGTGATCAGTTTGCTAATTTTCCTCGAATAACAACTTGCCATTTCAATCCGTCTGGTGCTCTCTCTGCCTCCTCACACGTCTTCCGTGAGAGCCCGTGTCCCACTTGGGAGCTGCAGGGGACAGGACCTCTCGGGATCAGTTTCCTGTGATGAGTGGTAGATTGTGGGCTGGGTACCCCCAGCCTCAGGCTGTGCCTTGGCCTTCTCTCTCCCAGGCTGAACCTTCGAGAGCTGGGCCCCTGGGCCTCCCACATGCGTTGGCTGGTCTGGATCATGGCCTCCGTGGGCACCGTCTATGTCTTCTTCTTTCATGAGCGGTAAGCCAGGTCCGGGGGTGTCGGGGGCATGGGGTTCTCTTCGATGCTCCAGCAGGACTGCACCCCTGGGCAGGAGGGACCCCAGGGTGATCCCACAAGCATGTGGAACATGCATTCCAAGGTTTGGGCCCATGGATGACCACCAGCTCCCACAGCCTAGAGGGTCAATCCGCCGCACCCATCAGACTGGGTCTCACGTCACCTGCTTTCCCCAAACTGTGTCCGCAGATAAAGGGAAGGAAAAGGCTCTGACAGAGCCACACTCCCTGCACCCCCATCCTGCCTAGTGACAGAATAGGAATACTTAAGTGGAGCAACAATACTATCAAAGCAAAAGGGAACAACAGACTCCTGCAGTCTCCAAGCCCAGGGCCCTCTGGAGGACATCTAGTCCAAGACAGCAAGTAGGTTTCAGCTGACACAGCAACTCAGCTTGATTGAGAATGGCTGCTCGGACCCAAGGGAGAAAGATGCTGGGATCGAATAGTAATGTCTGCCACAGGCTGAGCATCAAGAGTGCCCATATGCATGCTACGCCCTGTATTTGCAACCCTTGTTCTAGCTCCAACATACATTTTACAGATGTGGAAACTGAGTCTCAGAGAGGGAAAGGCGTCATGACTGCCAGCACCCATTGAATGTAAAATCTGAGTTGAAGAGTGCTGGACAGAGAAAGAAGAGTCTTCCTCTCACTGTTCTGGTCAGGGTATTCCCTCTTCCCCAGAAATAGGGAGCGATGTGCTGTTCCCTCCCAGGGACATATGTCTGAGGCCAGGTGCTTGTCTTCTGCCAGGTACAAGGTTGTGGAGCTGCTGTGCTACATGGTGATGGGCTTCTTCCCCGCCCTGGTCATCCTTTCCATGGTAAGTCCCGTCTACCCAGCATGGGCCTCCCATCAGGCTAGAGGGGACCCAGCGTGTCCAAGCTGGACCTGACCCTTGGGATTGTCAAGTCAAACCTTCTCCTTTGGTAGATGGGGAAACTGAGGCCCAGCCTGAGTTGCCCAAAGAGGCAGTCGAGCTTGGAGGTTAGCCCCTGGAGTCCCAGCCATTGGGTTCTCCACCACTTACTCTCTACTGTTCTTCCCCTTCAGTGAGTCCATGAGCCTCTCTGTACTTCAGTTCTCCTGTCTAAGGATTAAATGAAAAAAACAAATCCATGTAGAGTGACTAGAACAGTGTCTGGAACAGAGTGAGTACTTTTTTTTTTTTTGAGTTGGAGTCTCACTCTGTCGCCCAGACTGGAGTGCAGTGGCCGCTTCTGGCCCCTGCAGCCTTGACCGGTGATCCTTCCGCCTCAGCCTTCCACGTAGCTGGAACTACAGGCGTGTGCTACCACGCCCAGCTAATTTTTGATTTATTGTACAGATGAGGTCTCGCCAATTGGTTGCCCAGGCGAGTCTCGAACCCGCGGGCTCAGGCAATCCACTCACCTCAGCCTCCCAAGGCGTGGGATTACAGGCTGAGCCACCGAACCCGGCTTACGTTAAGTCTTAATAGTATAATTGGTGGCGGAGGCAAGCCTGTCTCATGTATGTCTCCCTGGATGCTTCTGCATCCTCAACTCCTCTCGGCACAGGGAACCAAGCAAGGAAGGAGCGACCGGGCTCTTTCTTTCCTGCACACTCACCGAGCCCTTGCGGAGGGCAGGAGAGTCCTCATGGCCTCGCTTCCCTGCGATAGGCTGTGACACTTGTCCCAGGCATCCTTGGGACATTTCACAAATGAGGACACTTAGGCTCTGAGGGGATGTGGCCAGCCAAGGCATTTTAGAACCGGCAGCAAGGTCATGACCCATGAGTCTTGTTTTTCGACAGTTTCCCTATGATTTGTATTTATTTTTCCAGATTTCCTTCCTTTTTTCCCCCTCAAGTTTATTTTTATTTAAATATATTTAAGGCCGGGTGTGGTGGCTCAAGCCTGTAATCCCAGCACTTTGAGAGGCTGAGGCGAGGGGATTGCCTGAGTCCAGGGGTCCAAAACCAGACTGGGCATCTTGGTGAGACTTCGTCTCTACAATCAATCAAAAAATTAGCTTGGTGTGGTGGCATGCACCTGTAGTTCCAGCTACTTGGAAGGGTGAGGCAGAAGGATCTCCTGAGGCCGGCGGGTTGAGGCTGCGGTGGCCGTGAGCATGCCACTGCACTCCAGTCTGGGTGACAGAGTGAGACTCTGACTCAAAAAATATATATATTTAAGTCTTTACTATTCAATTATAGAATAACCACAAATTATGCATTTTATATACATGTACTATATATACCTATATATCTTGAGTTGGGGTCTCACTCTGTCGCTCAGGCTGGAGTGCAGTGGCACGATCACAGGTCACCCTAGCCTCAACCTTCTCGGTTCAAGTGATCCTCTTGCCTCAGCCTCCCAAGTACCTGAGACTACAGGTGCACACCACTATGCTCAGCTAATTTTTTGATTTTTTCACTACATTGTCCAAGCTGGTCTCAAATGCCTGGGTTTGAGCAATCCTCCCACCTTGGCCTCCCAAAGTGTTGGGATGGACGTGAGCCACCACATTCTGCCTGACTATGCATTATATTTGTTTAAGGGCTTATGGGTACTTACGTATAGTAAATGTATATTTAGTTAGACATTCACTGCAAAAAAAAGTCCCATATGCAAATGCCACTCTTCCTTTCCCCCCCCAATACAACGCCCCAGCTGCAGCCCCCGTTAGTGGTTTGTTGTGTGTCTCCCATTTTTAAAACTGATACGCAAGCATGTGTGGATATGCAGACATACACTGACACATTTTTCTTTTATGATGAGATCACGCCTGGCAATTTTTTGATTTATTGTAGAGATGAGGTCTCGCCAAGTTGCCCAGGTGGGTCTCGAACCCACGGGCTCAGGCAATCCACTCGCCTCAGCCTCCCAAAGTGCTGGGATGACAGGCTAAGCCACCGAGCCCTGCTATTTAATTTAATTTTTTTTTTAATTTTAAAGGACTTCCCTTCTCTGACCCTGGTGCAGCCTTACTGCCTGCCTCTTTCACTTCCTGAAGAGCACTGAGCTCTCTCGCCATCCTCTCTGGGAATTTGCTTACTCCCAGAACACCCTTCTTTCTCCCACAGCACCCCTCTCCTTGCCTAACTTTTAGGTGCTGTTCAGGCAGCGCCACCTCCTCTGGGAAGCCCAAACCCGCTCACCTCACCACCCGAGCCACGCTGCTGAAGACAGCAGAACATGGAAGTCCCACGCTCCCGCCAGGGGTTGCAGGAAGAAAAGATGGCCTCCCACGCAGTCTCCTGGCACACTCCAGGGGGCATGGCTCCGGCCAATCTCCTGTCATTTTTATATAGTTAATTTTCAGTTGTGATATGTGCCATGAACTGTGACCGAGCTGTTCAAAGTCAGGAGCATCTGTCTCTGGACACAGTAGGGTGAACCCCGGGAGACTTGACTTCGTAGAAACTCAAGTTGCAGGGCGGTAGGGATGGCGTGATCCCATTTATTCAAAAATGATGTGTTCTTATGGACATATACATGTCCCTGCACCGCACGCTGTATATTGCAATGGTATCGAACATTCTGGAAGGATACTATAAACTCCTGTTTACAGTAGGTGGGGTGAAGGCTTGGTCGATTCTTCTTACCGCTCAGTTCCCTCCTGTTCCATGAGAGTTCCTTTTGCTAGAAACAACTTGTGTTAATGGTGCTTGTTTCTGGGGTCCAGAACAACTTTTTTCTTACTATTTTTTTCTCTGATTTTGTTTTGCCATGAATATGTATTACTTTGTATAGTTGTAGTAAAACGTTCGTTAATATAACATTTACCATCTTCACATTTTTAAGTGTACAGTTCAGTGACTTTAAGCACATTCACGCTGTTGTGCGATCATCACCACAATCCACTCGTAGAACTTTTTTCATCTTTGAAAATTGAAATGCTAGCCTGGGCTCAGTGGCTCAGCCTGTCGTCCCAGCACTTTGGGAGGCCGAGGCGAGTGGATTGCCTGAGCCCGCGGGTTTGAGACCAGCCCAGGCAACTTGGCGAGACTTCGTCTCTACAATAAATAAAAATGTAGCTGGGCATGGTAGCGTGCACCTGTAGCTTGGGCTTCTTGGAAGGCGAAGACAGAAGGCTCGCTGGAGTCCAGCAGGTTGACTCTGGGGTGGCCGTGAGCGTGCCTCTGCACTCCATCCTGGGCAACAGAGTGAGACTCTGACTCAAAATAACAACAACAATCATTATTATCATCCCTATCACCATCATCCTGCTGTGAACATGGGTGTGCAGATATCTGTCAAGACCCTGCTTTCAAGTCTTATGGCCTGGAAAAGATAATAAGCTATAAAAACATTCTTTGACATTTTGATAGAAATGTGAGTTTTGGCCAGGTACTGTGGCTTATGCCTGTAATCCCAGCTCTTTGGGAGGTCAAGGCAGATGGATTGTTTGAGCCCAAGAGTTTGAGACCAGCCTGGGCGACACAATGAGACCTCGTCTCTACAGAAAATGAAAAAATTAGCCAGGTGTGGTGGTGTGTGCCTGTGGTCCCAGCCACTCAGGATGCTGAGGCGGAAGGATTGCCTGAGCCCAGGAGCGGTGATTGTCATGATGATGCCACTGCGCCCCAGCCTGGGTGACAGAGTGAGACCCCAACTCAAAAAAGAAAGAAAGAAAGAAAATAAAAATGAGAGTTTCTATCTGAGAATGAATTTGAAGGGAATTGTTGGCATCGCAGTTTTGAGACTCCCTGCCTGGGATTCTGGGCTGGCTCGCACCTGTATGCCCTTTAGTTTTGGGTGATGGAGAATGGCTGACTGGCGCCACCTGCCTTGCTGGCTGATGCTCTGACCTGTGCCCCCCACCCTTGTCCTTGCCGACAGCCCAACACCGAGGGCATCTGGGAGCTGATGACCGGAGGAATCTTCTACTGCTTGGGCATGGTGTTCTTCAAGAGTGACGGGAGGATCCCCTTTGCCCACGCCATCTGGCATCTCTTTGTGGCATTTGGTGCTGGTACCCACTACTATGCCATCTGGAGGTATCTCTATCTACCCAGCACCATGCAGACCAAGATGTCCAAATGAGGTGGCAGGAACTCCACAGGTCACGTGGACTTTTGGAGCAGAGCATCACAGGAAGTGTTTCTGCAGACTGTATCCCAGAGCAGTGCCGAGACCTGTCTACCCTGTCATGGGTAGAGTTCTTGATGGGTCTGAGGTTACTTCTGGTGACAGCTGGACCACCGCCTCGAGTCCCCAGCGAGAAAGCATTTAGTCATTTTTGCAGAGGAGAAGCTAACCCTGTAATGTGTTTCTATTTTAGACAAGTGTTTCCTAATACAACCAACATTAACATCCTCAGAAAAGAAAGCAGATACTGTCCCAGCAAATTAGGGGATGATAGGCCAATACGTGCTCCTTCTGAAGGTCCTGAGGAATCTGGCAAAGAGTCTGGTGGGTTGTTCATACCTGGGTGGCCAGGGCCTCCCTCTCTGCTACCAAAGTCCAGGCTGGGGAATTGTCCCCTGTTTAGGAAAAGTCATCCACAGCTTGTAGATGTGAGGGATGGTGAATAGCTGCGACCATGGCAGACATCAGCAATCGATTGCAGCTTCTGCGTGGAATCAGAATTCTTTTCAGTGCAGTGTTCTGGGCAGCCACTGCCAATTGATTTGGCACTCATGATGGAACTTCTTTGCCTTTCCGGCCCAGGGTGCTCTGAAAAGGGATCATGGCTAGAGCAGTTAAGTCTCCATATGGGGGACAGTGCTCCTCTCTTCAGCTCTTCACTCCTGGAGCGGGCAGTTGGGGACAGTATAGAGACCGAGGCACACACCCCAGCAGTCCCTGAAGTTCTGCTCCATCATGGTTGGTCCTCAGGAGAGAGACAGGAACCGTTGGGGAGCAGGATGCTGTTACGTGATCCTTCTCACCTCCAAAATCCAGAGGAACGAGGAGAGCCATTCATTCGCAAGAGGGTCAGGCAGATCCCAGGGATGTTGCTGTCTCACTCCATGTTTAGGGTTTGTGATGCCAGCATTCAGAGTCTGGTGCCAATCAGTGGCAGTTTGAGGCTACTCAGCTAGACCCTGGGAGGGAAACACACGGACCGGGGTGGAACGTCCAGGACCCCCTCAGCCTCTGAAGTGCTGGTGGCCCAGGAACAAGGCGTCCAGCGCCCTGACCTCACAGCCCCCGTCCGGGCTGGGCCAGCCTCTCTGTAAAATGCCACCTGGGCATTGACTGGGATGGCAAGGAGCCAGCCCAGCTCTGGGATCGGAACTAGAATCTCAGGATCTCTGGACAAAGAGTCTGTCTCCAGTCCGGAGGTCCCAAACCAACAACTCCCAACCAAAGTGGGGCGAGGGAGGGTAGGCAGACAGGATGCCTTCTCCTTAGCTCTAGCACATTCCAGGGAACTCCAGGGCTCCGGTGTCTGGAATCCCATGTGACCAAGCCAGAACTAAATCATCTCCACACATACACCAGACAGATGGCTTCTGAGCTGGACACGCTTTAGGGATAGGTTTTGTCTTCCTGCCTGTGTGTGTGCGTGTGCATGTGTGTTGTGTACATGGGCACTCCTAACCCCCGGCAGCTGTGTTCTTCAGCAAGCCTGTCCTGTGGAGCTCACCAAGTATTTCCCACCAGCTGGGGTCAGGGCTGGAGGTTAGACCGGGGAGGGAACACCTGAGACTGGGGAGATGCTGTTTAGGAAACCTCCCAAAGCGTGGCACCATGAGTGGCCGAGGCAGACGCCTCATCATCAGGATGCTGATAGGGACCAAAGCACACCCCTGGGACCGGCGACTCTGGACTTCCTTAGTGGCCTTGTATGCCCTGCTGACCTCCTGTCCGATGCCTGCCTCTCCTGTGCCCCCTCTCCTGGGCATCTGGTCCTGCAGTACCCCCAAGGCAGCCCGCCCCTCCTTGTTCCTGCATCTTTTGGGCTGCCCGTCCCTCTGTTGGAAATCCTGTTTACACCCTCATCCTCCCACCTTACTCCTACTCATCCTTCAAAGCCCAGCTCAGGCATCAGCATCAAGGACCCTCTGGCCTTTGTCTGATTTAGGGTCTCTCCCCTCTGCCTCCCATCACACTCTGTGCTCACACACCACAGCTCAGAGCCGTGTCCTCTATCACACAGTTCCTTGCACCTACCTTCTAAACCCAGGATCTCTTGGCAGGAAAAGCTGTCTCTTGCTAGATTTGAGATTAAATCTGGTGGCCCTCCATTTGTGAAAACTTGGGCCAGTGCCTTCACCTCTCCCAGTCTCAGTTTTCTCAGCTGTAAGATGGGTTATAGTAAGGTGGCACTTTGCAAGCGACTTATAGGTGCAGCAGGAGAGAACACATGCACAATGCCAGCCTGGTATCCTAATTAGTTCTCAGCTGTCCACCAGGAAAGCAACCCTTGATCATGAAGATGACCCTTTTTCAAAGGTATCGGCCAAAGGAAAGAATCACTAATGGTGGAATTTCCAACAGTGGACAGGCTGGTGAGGACACTGGAGGGCATTCTGAGGGCCTCGGCCACAATTCTTCTCCTAGCTTCAGTTTGGGACACACGTCCCATAAGCCCTTTCTCTTCCTCAGCATCATTCTGGAAGTGAGTTTCCCAGAATTTCATTTCACCCAAGTCCAGATGCTGGATCTCTCCTGATGCATCACAGATAGTGCAGGGAAGGAAAAGCAGCTCCCAGGGCTGGTTCCTTGGTGGGTAAGGCTCTGTCTTGGGAGCATTCTAGGCTGGGTGCTGGCTGGGTGAGGGAGAGGGGGCATACGCTGGAAACTCAGACGCCAGCACTCTCTTCCTGTCTGTCCCTGGGACTGTCGTGTCCCGGGTGACCCCACAGAACTGTGGTCAAGCCCAGGGAGGTGCAAGAGCAGGCAGCTGCAGACCGGCCTGTTGGAAGTTCTGAGAGCTCTTCAGCGACTGCTTCGGGGCTGCCTGGCGTGGTGGGGGGTGAAGCAGGCAAAGGAGGTTAGGGTGTGAGAGTTCCAAGTGGCCCTAGGAATGCAGCTCCTGCTTCGTGGCTGGGTCTGCTGGGAGGACTTCCCTGCAGGGCTCAGAGCAGTGTTTGACTGGGGCTGTCCCCAGGGCCCGCCGCCTCTGGGCCAGGGAAGGACTGAATCAATACCCCAGGCCGGGCTGCCTCCCTGCTTGCCTGGAAGCTGGAGGTGTGGTGTGGGCAAGGTCTTCTTTCCAGCTCCATCCGGCTCGGCTGGGGGACTCCCAGGAAAGCGCTCGGGGAATGGCAGAGGGGCCTGGTCTGAAGGCTTGAGGTCCTCTTGGTCGTGACTGGGGGGTCTTGCACAGTAGGGTGACTTAGACAGCCCTGGAAGCCTGCAGGGCGCTGGGCGGGCATGGGTTTTCGGCTTGCCCAACTCTTTCCCTTGTCAGTCTGCAAAGCTGCAGGGCGCTGCCCTCCAGCTATTCCAGAGCCCCTGCTGCTGGGCTCATGAAGGGGACGTGGGGACAGCTTGGGCCGCCAAGGAAGCCCACACTGGCTTCACGCCACCGCGGGTGCTGGGGTGGGGGGATGTTGGAGCTCCAGTTGGGATGGGCGCCTATCAAATCTGCCCTCTCGTATGTGCCCAAGTGCAGGCTCTCGGGACACCATCTGTGGGATCCCAAGAGAGCCAGCGACAATTCCAGCAGCCACATGAGTGCACTGATGTCACAGGTGTGGGACTCAACAGTTGTGACGGCGAGGGTGGGATGCGGGGGAGCCAGAGACTGGCCTGCTTGTAATTCCTGCAGGCTTGTCTCTCTTTGCGCCGGTAGTTTTATAGGTGATCTCTCCATTGACTTACACAGACACCCCCTGTGGGGTGCAGATTATTAGCTGGTCTTACAAAGCAGGAAGGCAAAGCTCAGAGAGGTTTGGTGACTTTCCCGAGGGCATTCAGCATGTAACTGGCAGAGCAAAGCTTTGAAACCTGCCCTTGACCAAATATTGCTATGAAACAAAACAAAACAAACAACAACAACAACAAAAAACCCCACTGCCCCCCAGGTCTCTCTCCCAAGGCAGAAAGCTGAGCTTAAAAAGAAAATTAAACAATAATTTTTAAAAACCTCTGATGTGGGCCGGGTGCGGTAGCTCATGACCGCAATCCTTCCCACTTTGGGAGGCAGAGGTGAGAGGATTGCCTGAGCTCAGGGGTTTGAGACCAGCCTGGGCACCTTGGCAAGATCTCATCTCTACAATAAAAATTAAAAAATTGGTCAGGCGTGGTGGGGCATGCCCGTAGTCCCAGCTACTCGGAAGGCTGAGGCGGAAGGATCGCCGGAGCCCCGCAGGTCGAGGCTGCGGTGGCCGGGAGCACGTGCCACTGCACCCCAGTCTGGGTGACAGAGTGAGACTCCAACCCCCCCAAAAACAGAATCTGCATTTTGGAGCCAGACCTGACTTAGACCCAGCTCTACAGGGACCAGCATGCAGGACCTTGGGCTCCAAAATTTCTCTTCTTCTCCCTTGCCATTTTGTAACTGGATTGTTTGCTTTATTATTAGTGAATCTAGATAGAAGCAATTTGGCATATGTGGTTTGCAAATATTTTCTCCCACTCTATAGCTTGCCTTTTCATTCTTGTAACTGTCACAGAGAAAACGTTTTAATTTTTATCAACTTTTCCTTTTATGAATCATGGTACCAAGTCTAAGGAGTCTTTGCCTAGCTATGATTTAATCTCTCCGTGCCTCAGCTTCCTCACTTGTAAAATGGAGACTGCAATCAGTAAATGTTATGCACCGGGGTTTGGGGCTTTGTTTTTATTTTACAAAAAAGGTCGATTTTGCTGATGTGGAGACTAAGGCTCAGAGAGGTGAGGCAACTTGTCCGAGGGCACACAGCTAGCCAATGGCCGATGTGTACGCCCTCCTATTCTAGTATTTTCCTCCTGAGACCCTGACAACTCCCCTCAGGGCTTCCAGCCCATGGAGGTGAGCATGAGGCGATGGGCTCGCACTACTGCCTCTGTCCACCGATGTGCTCCGAAGGTTGTGGCAGAGCTGTGAGCCTCACTCAGCAGCCCTATGGTCAGGCCATGTAGACAGGGCCCATCCCCATGGGCGGAGACTCCCATCCAGGTTTGCAAAGGACCATGATTCAGGAGACTGTGTAGTTGTGTGACTTCTGGAGGCAGGGTGGCTGAGAAGAGGATGCCACTTCCATCTGTGTGTTTATTCTGAGCACTATCTCCGGCCGATGTCAACACTCACGACTGGAGGCCGAATGCCCCCTCACCTTTATTTTTTTTAAAGACAGAGTCTCTCTCTGTTGCCCAGGCTGCAGTGCAGTGGTGCAATCACAGCTCAAGGCAGCCTCAAACTCCTGGTCTCAGACACTTCTCCCGCCTCAGCCTCCCAAGTAGCTGGGACTATAGGTGCCACGAAGGCTGGCTCACTTTTTAAAAAATTATTTTATAGAGATAAAGTCTTGCTGGTCTTGAACTCCTAGCCGCAAGTGATCTCCCTGCCTCAGCCTCCCAAAGCCCTGGGATTACAGATGTGAGCCATTACGCTCAGCCAGGATGCCCCTTTAGAGCCAGAGGTTCATGGGAAGCTCCACTGTGAGCCAATGGTGCTGACCAGGAATCCATGTGCCCGGGGCCCATCAGCCCCTCTGGCTGTCTTACCTGAGGTTTGATGTTCAAGGCTGGAGAATCAGGGCTGCATTGACCTTGAATCTGAGCGGCGACAGGTGGGACAGTGCACCCAAGAGCCCTGTTTTTGAGATCGGAGAGTGGGAGATGGGAGCAGGGGGGTGGCCTGCCTGGGGCTGGGGGCTGGGAGAGATGGAGCTGGGCCAGACCTGCCTGGCACCCAGCCCGGGGCTCTCTCCTCCCTCACCTCTTCCTTGGCTTCTGCCCTGCTGCCGCAGTGACAGGATGCGCAGGCTGCTGCCTCCTCTTTCACAGGGCACAGCTCTTCTGAGAGCCCGCTTCCTGGTCTGGGAGGGAGGAAACACCACCCTCCCCGGGACCCATGTCCCGTGTGTGGGCCTGGGGTCATGAGCACAGAGCTGCCCAGGTGGATGGCTCCTTTGTCCTGATTTCCTGCCGTCCAAGCTTGACTGGCACAGAAGCAGGAGGCTTTGGGGAATCTTGGAAAAGGCTCGTGGTAGAAACCAGGAGACGTGGGTTCCGCTTCTCTGCTCCCGCTTGCTGTGTGACTTTGGGCAGATTACATCCCTGCTCTGGGCTTTCATTCGATCAGATGTAAAATGAGCCAACAGTGCTGTTCAGCCAACGATAAGCTACTAGTCCACCTGCGAGCTGTGCACGCCCTGTGGGTGGGCATGGAAGACCCCTCCCCAGCTTGCAGAGAGGTCCCTTGAGAAAGCAGGGAGTGTGCACCCAGCTCCTCCCAGGAGCAATGCTGAGCCCCTCTGTGCTTGGACACCTCTGATCGACACAACAGAGGGAAGGTAAAAAAGAGAGACTCTGATGTGATCTTGAAGTGTCCTGTTATATCGATTAGTTGTTGGCTGCAGGGTGTTATTTTAATGAAGTCAATTAAAATTAAATCAAAATCCATTTCCACAGTCCCACAAGCCACAGTTTAAGTGCTCAGTGGCCACAGGTGGCTGGTGGCTACCATTCTAGACAGCACAGATAATAGCACATTTCTGCCACTGCAGAAAATTCTAGTGACAGTGCCAATGCTTCAGTGGCTCTCAAAGTTTTTGACCTCAAGATACCCTTTGTACTTTTGAAAAGTATTGAGGGCTTCGTGACCCGCCCGGGCAACTTGGAGAGAACTCATCTCTACAATAAATCAAAAAATCAGCGGGGCGTGGTAGCGCAGGCCTGTCATTCCAGCTACTCGGAAGGCTGAGGCGGAAGGATCGCCGGAGCCCGGCAGGTCGAGGCTGCGGTGGCCGGGAGCGGCCGCTGCGCTCCAGTCTGGGCGACGGAGTGAGACTCCGAGTCAAAAAAAAAAAAGTATTGAGGGCACCAAAGAACTTTTGTGTAGGTGGCCGATATCTGTTCACATTCATCATACCAGACATGAAAATGGGCATGGTCCAGTCTCCTACAGCGTTCATGTGTGTGCCGACCGCTCTCCCTACCAGCCCCCACAAAATAAAGGGGCACTTAGACACCTACATAAGGTAATACGCTTTTTAAACATCACGGGTCTGTCCATGGTGAAGTGACTGTTTTTCTCTATCTGGCATTTCGGGATGAGAATCTGGGATCTTCTGAACTGGCCGTGATCGGTTGTCACACATCTGCACGGGGCTCTCCTGTCCACCAGCTTATACTGACCACTGTTTCTTTACAAATCTGGCTTCGAAATGAGCTTTCCCATCACTTTTTGCCCCTGTTGCAGTGTGAGTAGGGAGGGTGCCCCATCCCGTCCAAAGCTGGCTGCCCTGGCAGGGTTCACCTGTGCATCAAAATACCTGCATCCCCGGTAGGGTTCACCTGTGCATCATGATACCTGCCCAGTCTGTCCTCCAGGCTCCAGGTTTCATGGGTCAGCCATCCTCCTCTGTTTGCCCTCCTCTGTTTACCCTGCTAGTGGTGTCTGGTGAGGTCTTCTTCCTGGTTCGTAAATGACACCTTGCTGTGTCCTCCCTGGTGGAAGGGACAAAGGACCTTTCTCCTGTCTTTTCTCATAGGGCACTGATCCCATTCATGAGGGCTCACCTCCATGACCTCGTCCCCTCCCAAAGGCCTCATCGCTTAACAGTATCACCTTGGGATTAGGCTTTCAACATAGGAATTTGGGGAGACGCAAACATTCAGACCAAAGCACCATCTCATCCTATCTTATCCTTCCCTGGCCTGCTCTGCTCTATCTTATCCAACGATGCCTTTTTTTTCCAAGTTGCTGTCTGCAACTCACTAGATTGATTTTATGACCCGCAAGTGGGTCTGAGCCCTAAGTTCTGGAAACTGTTCTTGGTGGTCTGCTCCTGGAAAGCCAAGGCGGTAGGGAACAGGTGCTTGCTGCCTATTTGCCATGACGGACAGGAGTCAGCACGGTGCCATACCTTGGGAGCCTGGGTGCCACAAGGCCATAGGGGGACAGGGAGGGAGAGAGGAATTGGGAGCTTCTAAGAGTCTGATGACTCAGAGCCCTGACCCCGCCGGGAGGAATGAGGACCACGCTTTACGATCTCTGGTCCTGGTGTCGGCCCACGTTCTGGGGGGCCTCGGGGCTGGATGGTCGTCGAGACCTAGGTGGGCAGCATGGCTGAATGTGGGCCAGTGTTAGGTCAGGGTTGGGAAGGCAGAAGGGAGAGATGAAACCCACGCGAGAAAGGAGCGGACCCCATTTTGGAAGGGCTGCTCTTTCTTTTTTCCTGAGCAGCTTCACATTTTCGGCTCCAGCTGTCTGCAGAACGAACGGCCCCCCAGTCCTGTTTACACTGCCAGCTTCCACCAGGAACTTTCTACTCCTGAGCAGGTGCGGGCCTGCTGATTCCTAAGCCCTTTCTTCCGGGGGGGACACAGGAGCTCTCTGATTGTCTTTCGTACTCACTTTTATAGACTTATGATGTCTACAATGTCTGAGAATGGCATTTGCGGCAAGACTTTTTAAAAACGTCCTGCTGGTCTTGGGCCCTCTCTTGTGTTTGTGAAAATGCTCTTTTGTATTAACACAGTATTTGATAAACATTTGTATTAAGAAGAATAATCTCTCCAGTGAATGTGATTGTTTCCAGTGGAGTAGAGAGAACTTAAATAAAGAAAAATTCAAGATGCTTCACTCTTGTCGAATTCTTTCTTTTTTTAAAAGAAAGCACTTGCCAATTCTTTTTATAAAATGATCTCTCTTCATTGTAGGAAACAGGATATTTAGAAAAGTATAAGTTCAATTTAAAGTCTTATACTAGCTATCTATTGCAGCATAGAATAAATGATCCCAAGATAGTGACTTATAACAACAATAACCCTCTGTGCCTCTTGTGGTTTCTGTGGGTCGGGAATTCAGAATCTGGGCCTCAACTGGAGGTGGAGGCTGGAGGCTGGAATCGTCTGAAGACATGGCCGGTGGCTAGGGTTCTCACTAGGGAGATGGAACAAACACTCTGTGTTAAAATGCAGGCTTATTATTATTCAGCTGTCATGAGCACAACAGATCAGGAGACAGCTGCCATGGACAACAGTCTGTTACTCACAGATCCCAAGAAGAGAGAGGGGCACGTCACACCACGGAGGCCACCCGAGGAAGCACCAACTGGTCAGG
>NW_007087351.1:95622-106982 GCF_000164805.1 Carlito syrichta | reverse complement strand
GTTGCCTGGTACCCAGCCCTGGGGAAGCATTGTCATGGAATATAAATGCCCAGTAGAGGAGGTGGGGGAAGGGGCTGTGACCTCTGGATTGCCTGGTTTGCATATGAGGAATGAATTTAAAGGCCACTCTTACTCTCTCTAGGAGTTCGCTAGCCGTGGGAGGGGCAGTCCCTCCAGGGTCAGAGAGGGCCCAGATGTCAAAACAGACTTTTTCTTCTGTCAGAATAAAAAGACACGCCTAACACACACCCACGTGTGACTTTCTCCTTTGACATGGCCTTCCCTACAACGTGGCGACTGGGTCCTACGGCCAGAGGCTCAAGAGAAAGGAATAGCCACTGGGAGACGTGTTGCCTTTTATGATTGGCCTTGGCAGTCAGACATCATCATTTCTGCCATATTCTATTGGTCGGGGCAGCTGGAAAGGTCCTCCCAAGTTCAAGGGGAGGGAATGTAGACCCACTCCCCGACGCCTGATGGAGGTAAGTCCACATTACAGATAAGAGAGTGTGTGGAATGGGCGTGGTTATCCTTGGAAACTGCAATCTGCCACAAACTCTGTCATCCAGAAGAAACCACTGTTGGTATTTCTAACTATCCCGCTAGTACATCTATTATTTTATTTTAATTATTTATTTTGCTGATTTAATTTTATTTTTTGAACTCAAAGAACAATTGTATATATACATCACATACAACATGATATTTTGAATGTGTGTACATTATGGAATGTCTCGACTGATTAATATGCATTATCTCACATACCATTTTTTGTGGTGAGATTGCACAACTTAAAAAAAATCTTGGCCGGGCGCAGTGGCTCAAGCCTATAATCCCAGCACTTTGGGAGGCCGAGGCGAGAGGATTGCCTGAGCCTGCGGGTTCAAGACCAGCCTGGGCAACATGATGAGACCTCGTCTCTACAATAAATAAAAAAAAAATATTAGCTGGGCATGGTAGCGCACGTCTGTAGTTCCGGCTACTTGGAAGTCTGAGGTGGAAGGATCCACTGAGCCCAGCAGGTCAAGGCTGCGGTGGCCGTGAGCATGCCACTGCACTCCAGCCTGGGCAACAGAGTGAGACTCCAACTCAAAAAAATAATCTTTATGGAGATGTTCACATACCATATAATTCATCTATTAATGTGTACAGTTTGAGTTTTTTGTATATTCACAGGTATGTGCAGCCATCACAGTCAATTTCCAAATGTTTTTATTTCCTTATAAAGACACCCATATCCCTTAGACACCATCCTCTTATTCTGTCATCTCCCCCTCCAGCACACACGCGCGCGCGCGCACACACACACACACACACACACACATACAAGTTTTAGAGACAGGGTCTTGCTCTATTGCCCAGGCTGGAGTGCAGTGGCACGATCATAGCTCACTATAGCTTTGAACTCCTGGGCTCAAGTGATCCTCCTACTTTGGCCACTCAAAGTGCTGGGATTACAGGCATGAGCCACTGCGCCCAGCCAGTGATTTCTTTAAAGCGTTAGTTTTTGGCCTGAAAGGGGTTTTTGACAGTTAAGTAAATGTGATTTGAGGTTCTTCAGAACAGACCAGACACTCAAGAATAAAGCACCATTATCCATTTCAGTGGTATTGCAACCTTTTTGTGTGTGTTTCAATCAAACACATTCATGCCCATGGTGTCATTGTTTCCCATCCATTTGCTAATGACTCCTGGATCAAGACTTTCCATGTAGATATCTCACGTGAGCTGTAGATCCACAGAGCCCCTCCCTACTGATATCTACATCAGAGTATATGTGTGAACTTCAGACCAAATAGGATCAAAACAGGAACCCTCTCTACCTGTAGATTTACTTCTTCTCTGCATCTCTGTCTTGGCGTTTGTCCTTCATCTACCTGCCTGCCAAAGCCAGAGACGCCCTCTTCAATTCCTCCCTCTCCGTGGCCTCCCCACCTTGAGTCAGCTGGATTTGTTTCCTGGGGCCACTGAACAAAGTACTGCGGACCGGGTGGCTTCAACAACAGAAGTTTGTTGTCTCACGCTTCTGGAGGATGGAAATCTGAGATCAAGGTGTTGGCAGGGTTGGTTCCCTCTGAGGCGGTGGGGAGAAACTGTTCCAGCCACTCCCCAGCTTCTGGTGCTTTGATGGCAGACAGTCTTTGGGGTTCCTTGGCTTGCAGAAGCGTCACCCTGATCTTTGCCTGCGTCTTCATGTCTGGGTCCACATTTTTCCCTTTCACGAAGACACCATCATAGTGGGTCAACATCTACCTTATGGCCTCATTTTCTTTCTTTTTTTTTTTTTTGAGTCAGAGTCTCACTCTGTCTCCCAGGCTGGACTGTGGTGGCACGCTCACAGCCACCATAGCCTCCACCTGCTGGGCTCAAGTGATCCTTCCATCTCAGCCTTCCAAGGAGCTGGATCTACAGGAGCGTGCCACCATGCCTGGCTTATTTTTTTATTTATTGTAGAGATGAGGTCTTGCCAAGTTGTCCAGGCGGGTCTCGAACACATGGCCTCAGACAATCCTCTTGCCTTGGCCTCCCAAAATGTTGGGATTGCAGTCTTGAGCCACCATGCCCTGCTTTACGCCTCATTTTCACTTGATCACCTCTGTAAAGACCCTGTTTCCAAATAAGAGCACATTCTGAAGTACTGGAGTTAGGACTTTTCCCGTGTCTTTTTCGAGGGGAGATAGTTGGGTCTATGACATACTCCATTGAAACCTGTCAGTGCTGCCTCTTTTTTTTTTGAGTTGGAGTCTCACTCTGTCGCCCAGGCTGGAGTGCAGTGGCATGCTCTCGACCACCGCAGCCTCGACCTGCTGGGCTCCGGCGAGCCTTCCACTTCAGCCTTCCAAGTAGCTGGAACTATAGGCGTGCGCTACTACGCCCGGCTAATTTTTTGATTTATTGTAGAGGTGAGGTCTCACAAGTTGCCCAGGTGGGTCTCGAACCCGCGGGCACAGGCAATCCACTCACCTCAGCCTCCCAAAGGCGCGGGATGACAGGCTGAGCCACTGAGCCCAGCAATGTGCTGCCTCTTGAATAGCATTCATTCATTCACATTTGCCCACTTCTCCCCAGCACTGCTGCCCCTTGGCTCACAGCACCATGACCTTTCTCTGATGGCCTCCTGCTTTCCCCTCCTGTTTCCAGACCTGGACCTTCCCAGTCTTCAAAACCAGGGGTTCCCAATCCCCGGGCCCTGGACCAGTACCAGTCTGTGGACTGTTAGGAACCGGGACACACAGTAGGAGGTGAGCAGTGGACAGGCAAGTGGAGCTCTGCCTTCTGTCAGATCAGCGGCGGCATCCAGATTTTCACAGGGGCGTGAACCCTATTGTGAACTGCACCCGCGAGGGATCTAGGCTGTGCGCGACTCATGAGAATCTAATGCCTGATGATCCCACCCACCTGTCTGTGGAAAAACTGTCTTCCATAAAACCGGTTCCTGCCAAAAAGTTTGGGGACTGTCGCTCTAAAGCACAAATCTGACCATGTCACTCTTCTGCTTAAAATCCTCTATGGCTCCCTGTGACTCTGGTGCAGCCGATTAAGAAGAAAAGGGGGCTGGGCTCGGTGGCTCAGCCTGTCATCCCAGCACTTTGGGAGGCTGAGGCGAATGGATTGTCTGAGCCTGCGGGTTCAAGACCCACCCAGGCAACTTGGCGAGACCTCGTCTCTACAATAAATCAAAAATTAGCTGGGTGTGGCAGTGTGCACCTGTAGTTCTGGCTACTTGGAAGGCTGAGGCGGAAGGATCGCTGGAGACCAGCAGGTCGAGGCTGAGGTGGCCGGGAGCGTGCCACTGCCCTCCAGTCTGGGTGACAGAGTGAGACTCTAACTCAAAAAAAAAAAAAAAACGAAGAAGAAGAAGAAAAGGGAGTGACCACGTGCAGTGAATCATACTTGTCATCCTAAGGCTTTGGGAGGCCTAGGCAGAAGGATCGCTTGATCCCAGGAGTTTGAGACCTGCCTGGGCAACAGTTAGGCACCCTCTCTACAAAAAAAAAATTAAAAATTACCTGAGCATGGTGGCACACGCTTGTAGTTCTAGGTACTTGGGAGGCCGAGGTGGGAGGATTGCTTAAGCCCAGGAGTTAGAGGTCACAGTGATCTATAATTGCACCACTGCACTTCAGCTTGGGTAACAGAGCCAGATCCTGTCTCTAAAAAATAAAAATTTACATATTTTTAAAAAAGAAGCAGAGATTAATTAGCTTATAATGCCCAGCAGCACAGGGATGGAAATGGCCATGGGCAGTGAGGGCCAGGAATTTTAAGGCTGTCAATCTTTTTTTTTTTTTTTTTGAATCAGAGTCTCACTCTCTCACTCAGGCTAGAGTGCAGTGGAATGCTCATGGCCACCACAACCTCAACCTGCTGGGCTCAGGTGATCCTTCCGCCTCAGCCTTCCAAGTAGCTGGAACCACAGGCATGTGTCACCTTGCCCAGATAATATTTTTCATTTATTGTAGAGATGAGGTCTCATCAATTTGCCCAGGTTGGTCTTGAACACTTGAACTCAGGCAATCTTCTCGCCTCTGCCTTCCAAAGTGCTGGGATTATAGACAAGAGCCACTGTGCCCGGCCTGTGCTGTCAATCTTGCTTGCTGTTTCTTGGCTTCATTTTTCTCTGGATGTTGGCTTTATTTTCTCAGGGAACATGGCCACCACAGTTCTGGGGCACATTTTTACTGATCCCTGACTAATGAAGAAAGGCTTCTCTTCACAAGCTCCAAATGGAAAATCCCAGAGAAGGATTCTGATTGGCTGGAGTCACATGACTACTCTGAACCAATCACGGTTTAGAGGCGTGTGGCCTAGATCCATTTTTAAGAGATGACAGGTCCCATTTGGAACACGTGGTTAGAGATAGAGGAGACGCACAGACCTGGCTCCTGGGGTCTCCTGAGTGGGCAGTGGCTTTAATTTCCCTCTGTCCAAACATGGCGCACAAGACCATGGCAGAGACTGGCTACTTCTAGCCAAATCTACTGCCTGAGATTCCTGGACCTTTTGCAATATTACATTTCCCATACTCTCTTGCAGTTGGGTGTGTGTAGTTTAGTCACTAAATTTTTTGTTTTTTTTGAGTCAGGGTCTCACTCGGTTGCCCAGGCTGATCATGGCTCACTGCAGCCTCAACCTCCTGGGCTCAAGTGATTCTCCCACCTTAACCTCCCAAGTAGTTGGGACTACAGGCACACACCACCACACCTAGCTAGTTTTAAAAAATATTTTGTAGAGTTGAGGTCTCACTATGTTGCTCAGGCTGGGCTCAAACTCCTGGGCTCAAGGAATCCTCCTGCCTCGGCCTACCAAAGTGCTGGGATCACAGGCCATGGCACCGGCCACTAAAGCTTCTTATACATAACTCTTCCTACTTCCCGAACCACTGGCTGAATAAAGAGGATTTTGAGTCAGTCCATAGAGGAGGGCAGAACCACAGATGGAAGGAGCCTGGGTCCTTCTTAAATATGTGCATTCATGGCTACCCACTCATTAGGAACATTCCCTTTCAACTTCATCACAGGAGTGAGGAGTTGACTCATTTGTTAAGCCACCGAAATGGCGGGTTTCATAACTTTTGTTGCTAGTGTTACCCCAATAAATCCAAAGGTCTTTTCTGATCTATCTGTTGTCTGAGGTCTGACTCCTGGCTCAGCTGCTCCCGTGATGTGTGCTCTTGAGCAAGTGACTTAAGTGCTGAAGACTCACCTTCTCCCACCTCTAAAATGGACAGACAGCATCATATCAGCTACCCAGAGTGGCTTGGTCTGTCTAGTAGATTGTGTGATTCGTCCATACTTCTTCCTTCCTCTCCAGCCTGGCCTGGATGCTCGCCTGCATGAGAAGAGCAGGCCACCCTGGCCCATGGATGGTGGGTTGAACCACGTGACTGATTCTGTTCAACAAAATGTTGCTGGATGTGACATCAACTGGTGCTTTCGACAAGCTTGTGGGGTTGGGCTTGGCTTCTTGCATCTCTGCTATCTGTCACCAGAACATCATGCCCCCACAAGGGCTGAGGGCTGCTCCTAGAATGAGGGGACGTGTGGGATAGATCTGAGCCCAACCCCAAGTTGCCAAGTCAAGGCAACCTCTCCAGAGCCACAGGGCACCCGCAGATCCACACACAAGAGCAACAAGTGCTTCTTCTTGTAAGCCTCTGGGTGCTGGGCTTACTAATACTATTAGTAGACTGATACTTATTATTACTATTCACTTACTATTAGCTTACTCTCACTACTATTAACTTACTCTTACTTATGACTCATTACTAGTATTACTTTTTTTTTAAAGTTGGAGTCTCTGTCGCCCAGGCTGGAGTGCAGTGGCACGCTCACAGCCACCGCAGCCTTGACCTGCTGGGCTCAGGTGATTCTTCTGCCTCAGCCTTCCAAGTAGGTGAAACTACAAGTGCATGCCACCATGCCTGGCTAATTCTTTGATTTATTGTAGAGACGAGGTCTCACCAAGTTGCCCAGGCTGGTCTCAAACCCCTGGGTTCAGGCAGTCCTCTTGCCTTGGCCCCCCAAAGTGCTGGGATTATAGGCTGAGCCACTGTGCCCGGCCACTAGTATTACTTTTACTATTACTATTAGCTTACCATTATTACTCATTACTATTTACTATTACTTAATATTCTTACTACTACTTATTTGTTATTAGTATTAACTTATTATTATTAGCTTACTATTTAATTATATATTATTACTATTAACTTACTCTTACTATTACTTATTACTGTCACTATTAGTTTACTATTACTTGCTTGTTATTACTATTAACTTACTATTACTTATTACTTTTACTATTAGCTTACTATTTACTTATTATTACTATTAACTTACTATTATTTATTACTATTACTGTTTATTCTTACTATTAGCTTACTATTACTTACTATTGCTATTAGCTTACTATAACTTATTTCTATTACTTGTTGTTCCTTACTGTTCCTTATTACTCTTGCTGTTAGCTTACTATTACTTGCTTGTTATGGCTTACTATTAGCTGACTAATACACAGTTGCTGTCTTGCTGTGTTATGATGACCTGCTTACTGTGGGAGGTGTCAAGAATGGAATCTGAAGATTGAATCACTGGCTCTGCCAGCTCCTTCCCCTTCTCCCCCCCCCAGAATACCAGATGTAACAATCTTCAAAGAAACAGCTGGATCTGACACTCCCTGGATGCCTTTCTCCCTCTCCTCCGGGCCCCCAAAAGCCAGTCTCTTTGCCCTGGGACTGCTATCCTTTAGAAACCTACACCTTTGACCTCAGTCAGATGCTTTTTCCTTGGGCTCAATGGTCCTTTTCTGGAGTAAGTTCCAGGACCCTGCTGCTCTTTGGTGGCCGAGGAGGACAGCTCAACACTCCATTTTTGTCCGGTGGATTTCCAAAGGTACTTAACCCAACAGCTCACAAACTTTTGATCACCTGTCCAGGTGCCAGGTGCTGGATAGAGATGAACAAAACTCCAGCCTTGCTCTTGAGAAAACTTCTAGTGAGGGAGGGGATGGAAATCTATTCACTCATTGACATATTTAACATTTTTCGAGCACCTACCATGTGCCAAGTATAACAGTAAACAAGACAGATGAGGCCCTGGCCTTTCCAAGAACACAAATTCTACTGTGTGCTAAATATAGACACATCCATTGACATAGTGATAAAGTTTATGAATGAAATAAAACAGGTGCTAAAATAGAGACTGATGTGGGGGCGGGTAAAGGTCAAGAGGTGACCAGGAGTAGAGAGTGGTGCTAAGCTTCCCTGAAGGGAAAGAGCCAGCGGGCTGTACGGCACGGCAGAAAAGTATAGGTTTGGGGAGACAACAAAAGGGGTCTTGGAGAAGGGAGGTGACCTCAGTGTGCTCACGAACAGAAGTCCCACGGGCCAGAGCTCCACGGCCCAGGAATAGTCAACTGGAGCTGGTTTTGCAAGCCCTACTTTATTCTAAGTGCAAAAAGAAGCTATTTGGGGATTATGGGTGGAAGAGTAACAACATCTGATTTACATTTAAGGAACACACTGTGATTAATGTGGGCCACTCACTAAAAAGGCAACAAAATAAAAGGCTGTTGGAGCACAGAAGAGGGCATACAGCCAAGTCTGGGGGACAGGAAGGCCTTCCTGGATACGGGGTGTTTGTTCTCTATTGCTGCATAACAAACTGCCCCAAAACTTAGTGCTTAAGCCAATAATAAACATTCATCATCTCACAGTCTCTGAGGGTTGGGAATTTGGGAGGAGTTTTGCTGGAGAGAGGCATGTTTCTGGTTCGGTGTCCCTCATTAGACTGTGGTCAGGATGTTGGCCAGGGTGGAGGCCAGCTGAAGACCCCTGGGGCTAGAAGACCCGCATCCAGCATGGTTTACGGACGAGTGGTGAGTTGGTGCTGGCTATGGGTGGGACGCCTCAGTGTCTCACCATGTGGACCTCTCTGGGGCTGCTTGAGTATCCTTCCAACATGGCAGCTAGTTACCTCAGAGCTAACGATCTAAGAGAGAGCAAGGGTGGAAACCATATCTTTTATTATTGAGCTCCAGAAGTCACAGTGTCATATTGGCCATATGGAGTCAGACCTATTCGACATGGGCCTACACAGGGGCTGGAAACCAAGAGGTGTGAATCACTGGGGGCCATCTTGGAGGCTGGCTACCACAAAAGTAGCACCTGATCGGAGTCTTGAAGGATGAACAGAATTCAGCCAGGTGGTGAAAGCTGGTGTTATGGGCTGAATTTCATCCCCTTAAAATTCATGTGTCGAAGCACTAACCCCTAATACCTCAGAATGTAATTATATTTGGAAGTAGGGCCTTTAAAGAGGTGATTAAGTTAAAGCGAGGCTGCTGGGGTCAACCCTAGTCCAATCTGACTGGTGTCCTTATAAGAAGGAGAAATTGGTTGCATAGAGACACCAGGGAGGTATACACACAGGAAAGACAATGTGAGGATGTAACCTAGAATCTCAGCTTCTAAAAATTGCTAATTTTTCTTGTTGCTAACCTTGCAGTGCAGGGGTAGGAACACCTTCAGTTTTTCTCCTTTTCCTTGTTGGGCTCCCTCTATTCAATGATCCTGACTGTTATTAAATACATACCTATTGTTCTAATTGCGTACTTGCTCAAGAAATTCCAGAGGCTTGTTCGGGAACAAACTGCACCTGGAGCCTCATTGTTTAGAATTCACCAGCGCCTGGAGACCCCATGGCAAGATCCAGAAATCGCCCCCTAAAATCCATAACCTGTCCACAACTGAAAGGCAGAAGGATAGCATTTCAGAATGATCATTGAAGTAAGACATGTGGTCCTGCATCCTGTACCACTCCTGAATGTCCCTGATCTCATCTTTTCTTATAAAATCCCCTAGCCTCAGACCAAGATCTTGAAATGGGTTTTTAAAGGCCTGAGTCTGGTCATTTTCCCATCTGCTGGCTTTTGGAGTAAAGTTACCTTCCTCGCACTACATCTCATGCCTGTTCATTTTGGCTTGCAAGCGACCAGGAGCAGAACTTGTGATCTGCAACAAGGACACAGCCAGAAGGTAGCTGTCTGCAAGCCAAAAAGAGAGTCCTCAAAGAGAGTACAAACCTGCTGACAACTTGATTTTGGACTTCCAGCTTCCAGAACTCTGAGACAACACACTTCTGTTGTTTATGCTACCCAACCTATGGCATTTTGCTATGGCAGCTCGAGCAATCTAATACAATTGGGAAAGGTGTCTCAAGACAGAGGGACTGGCCTGAGCAAAGATATAGAGGTGTGAAACAGTACAGTCTTACCTAATAGCATTGGTAAGTCTTACCAGTTAGCATCACTAAAGTCTTGAAGAGAAGAGGCCAGTAAATTTTTCTATAAAGGGTCAGGCAAATGTTTTAGGCTTTTTGGGCTGTAAAATCTCTGTTGGAGCATAGACAATATGTAAATAAACAGGTGCAGCTATGTTTGAATAAAACTTTATTTAGAAAAAAAAGGCAACCTCCTTGTGTCCCCTCCCATTGTGGGAGTTTTTTCTGTCCTCTCAATAAATTCTGCTTTTTCACTTTCTGGCAAAAACAAAAAACAAATAAACAAATAGCAGCCCAGAGCTGGCCCACAGGCTGTAGTTTGCTGGCCCCTGGTGAGGAAGGGTATGGGAGACGGGTTGGGGCCATGGTGAGGAATACCTAAGGAGGAAATCCAGGTCTGAACCCAGGCTCTCCTTCAGCTCTGATAACTGCTTCTTCAAGGTCATCCTTGTTCATGTGCACCTGAATCGAAATATTCAAGCACATCGTTTGGCTACAGCATCCGTGCTGGGATGAGAGGGGAGGTTAGTGTGTATATGGAGAGTCCTGTACTCCTAGCTCAATTCTTGGCTCCAGTTCTAGCAGTCTGACCTCTCTGAGCCTCTATTTTCTCATCTGAAAAGTGGGAGTGTTGCCAAGCAAAGGGCTTGCTGTCTGACTATGACACCGGGTTTTTAAGAAAAGCAAACGTTTTATTGTGAGTTGGCCAATAAGGAGACAGTAGTCCAGCTCAAATCTGTCTCCTTAAGCAGGCTTTAAGGCAGCATTTTTATCAGAGAAGTTAGGGGGTGAGTTTTGGGATTTGCAGATGGTTGGTGGAAGGAAAGGAGAGACCTGTGAAGTCCTCAGGCAGCTGCCTCACAAGAGCTGATGTGAACATCCGAGATGATCCAGGGAAAGTCCCCTAGGGCCTGACACAATCGGTGATCACTATCTGTTCCCATCCCCTTCCCATCACAAATATGGGGTCATTAGAAATTGTTATACCCCAATAGCTGTCAACAAAAATGTTCACTCCCAGGGCCAAAATTCTGCATATTGATATGCAGGGCCACGTGAGTCTCTCAGGTCTAGACCACAGCAGTGGGTACAAAGGAACCTGAGAAGCAATTCTCAAAGGTAAAACTCCAGCGGGAAGCCTAAGGACATGAGCTGCTTTGTAAACGAGTTACCAGGGAGGGCAGTTGGGGCCAGAACCCCAGAGCTCACTTGGCCCTGTTTTGCATCGTTTTAAGCAGGAGTGCCAGGATCTGATTTATTTTTTTAACACCCTGGGTGGGGAACAGATCGTGGGAGAGGGAACTTGCCGCCCTTGTTCCCTTTCTTAGATATTCATAATTCCGGGGACACGGCTCTGCCCCCCACGCACACTCACTGCGCTACTAGAAGGTGGGGGCCCGAAACACAGTCCACCCAACCGCCGGAGCACAGGGCACCAGAGCCCACAAGCAGCGCAGAGACTTCCTACCGATCGCACCATTCCTGCCAGTCTTCGCCCCCGCTTCCCACCCCCACGCCCCTTGAGCGAGCCGCGGACAGGGGATGAGCTGCAAGCCCCGCCTCTCCACCGCCAGCCCC
>NW_007087351.1:76191-94979 GCF_000164805.1 Carlito syrichta | reverse complement strand
CGGTCTGGGACCCGGGCCCGAACTCCAGGGGACCCCGGCCCTCGGCTTCCTTGGCGGTGCCCTGGAGGGAGGCGTCCTCGTGGGGGTCCGCGCGTTCCCACACGCATCGGCGTGACGCCCCCCGCCCACCCCCCGTCCCGGTTCTCCCCTTCGAACAGCGGCACGTTCCCCACTCGGGGCCGGCAGAAAGCGTCGTTTCCCAGCTCTTTCTGCACCGCTTCCAGCCCCTCGACGAACACTGCATCCGAGCAAACAGATGCTGGGCTGCACTCCCGGGGGCCCGGCAGAAGGAGCCGGCTGCTGGGGCCGTGGCCCACCGCAGGCCTGCCTGCTCAGCTCCGTCGCCTGTCCAGCGTTTGGCTAATCTGAATTGCCGAAAAGAATTTGGTTGCCGCTGTCCCCGGTTAGCCTGGCCACTCTTGTGCATTCCAGGGAGGAGCCGGTTTTTAAAGTCTCATGGGGGGAGGGGGGTCAGTCCCCTCTCAAGAGGCTAACACAGCAGAACTAAATCTGATTGACTTACGTTTGCCTTTAAATATATAGTTCTGGCTAGAGCTGTAAGGCAGGGTTTCTGGAAGAGGGGATAAGGCAGGGTGTGCAAAATCTACTCTCGGTGTTCCCTCCTGGGGGAAACGATAAAGGATTCCACATTGTCCCTGGAACGGAGAGGTCCCTCCACCCATGTGTCAGACAGCACTGACCTCACTCCCTGCACCCGCCGCTGTGACTCAAGCTTGTTTTTCATCAGAAACTGGACTCTTCCTTGAGAACAAGAGGAAACATTCACTGAGAGCAGCACCAGCAAGCGTCCCACTCTTTCTCGCTCTGGGCCTGAGGATTTGTGTGACAGAGGAGAGAACTGAGCAGGGAAGGAAAAGGCAGGTCACACTACCAAAAACACAGATCTGGTTACCCAGGGTATGCTGGATCTGTATGATTTTCCTGCACTCCTCTTGGACTTTTAAAAAACGAATCCTTCCCATTTGGACAAACTGCCTTCTGGGATCGGGAAGGGGCAGTGAGTGAGGCCGGGGGAGCGGGACCATAAGGAAAAGGCTTTCTGAAAACCCCCAAGCAGATAAGGTTTGTGTGAACAGGGACTTTGGGGGCTTAGAATGAATCACATTCTCTCCACGTACGTTTTCTCCCTTCTGTTCATGATATTGCCAACTTTGCCTTTGAATGTGGCACAAAAAAACTGCTGGAAAACAGGGTGGCAGGGGATACTTCTGAAGTTCAAGCTCCTTGAGAGGGGATCTAGCAGTTGTCTATTTGTAGTTGTCTATTTTTTTTTTTTATCAGAGTTATAGAAACATCAGACTTTACAAAACCTATATCCACCCCTGGTCCTGAGAGATCATTTCACTTCTCCATTGTACCTGGGGGCCTTTTGTTTGTTTTTGCTGGGCATGGTGCTTTGGGAGACCATGGCGGGAGAATCACTTGAGGCCGAGAGTTCGAGACCAGCCTGGGCAACACAGCATAATCTCATCTCTACAAAAAAACCAAAAAAATTAGTGTGGCGACACGTGCCTGTAGTCCCAGCTACTTGGGAGTCTAAAGCAGTAGGATGGCGTGAGCCCAGGAGGTTGAGGCTGCAATGAGCTATGATCTCACTACTGCACTCCAGCTTGGGTGAGAGAGTGAGATCTTGTCTCTAAAAACAAACAGAACAAATCTGGGGGCCTTTTAAATGCTGTGCTTGCTTCATGACTTTCCTGCGACTTGAGAATTCTGTCTCAAGGGGGCTTCTGCAGGTTTTGGCATCATGTTTATATTGACATTCAGATGTCATCTCCAGAGGCAGAGGCTTTCCTCAAAAGTCTTAGTTGTCTGGTGACAGAGGCCGTACCATCGACCACTTGGAGTCTGGCTTGGGATCCTGGGGATCCTTCCTCAGAGATGTTCGCTACACTGGAGAAATTGGCAGCTAGTCTAGTGTCCGGAGGGGCGCAGGAATGAGCCGCCCCGAGGCTTCTCAGCAAGGGGCTCCCGAGAGGCATGTGTGGGAAATTTCTGACAGGGTGTGTAACTTTCGTGGCTGGTTAGTACCGGCCAGAGTGCTGGCTGGAGAGGATGCTTGATGAGTTTATTCTCAGATTCCGAGTGCTCACTTTGTTTTTGTTTGTTTGTTTTATTCAGAGTCTCACTTTGTCACCCAGGCTGGAGTGCAGTGGCATGCTCACAGCCACCACAGCCTCCACCTGCTAGGCTCAGGTGATCCTTCCACCTAAGTCTTCCAAGGCGTGCGCCTCCACACCTAGCTAAGTTTTTGATTTATTGTAGAGACGAGGTCTTGTCAAGTTGCCCAGGCTGGTCTTGAACTGCTGGGCTCGGGCAGTGCTCTCACCTCCGCCTCCCAAAGTGCTGGAATTATAGATGTGAGCCACCATGCCTGGCTTCCAGTTGCTTACTTTGAAAGCTGACCGACCGCAGAAGGCTCAGGTCAGGCTTGGGAGCGAGAGAAGCTGCTGGTGTGATGTGCAAGCACAGAACCGCGGGTGTGTGATGCCAGCACTTGCTGGAAACGCGCTTTTGTTGTCGATGAAATCGAGGCCTCCGGTGGGTCCAGGGGGGGAAGCTGTGGCCAGCTCTGGGCTTCTTAGGATGTGACAAGGTGACTCCAGAACAGCGAAACAAAGCCTTTGACTCAGTTGCCCTTTATAGCGTGGTTCACTGAGGCCAAGAGAGCCTCGAGGTCAGGTGGTTCATGACCAGTACCTGGGATTTCTGGGACACTTGACTGGGAAAGCAAGTTCAAGTCTTCAGACAACAGGGGGATGATGAAAGGCTGTGCAGTGGTGAACGGTGAGCAGGTTACAGGAACAGGAGGAGTGTCACTCACCCACCCCACAGGACAGACAGTGGCGTTTAGAAACCAGTTTGGTGTGCGAAGCTGTCAAAGCATTTCTGAAGAGTTCAGAGGCCTCCGAGAAGGCGTGACTTCTGGCAGGCTGGGCCGGTTCTAGGGGAGGTTGAGTGGCATCTACTTCTCAGGCCGCCTCTGTGACAGCCCTGGTGGGAGTGAGGGCGTCTGGAAGCTCTGACTCCTAGGTGACATTAGAAAGAACCCAGCTCGCACTGTTCGCTTTGAAGGTGTGGACAGTTCCACTGTTAGTTCCTGAAGGGTCAGCTTGGCCCCTTTTCTTTGGAAGGCTTTCCTAGTTACTTTCTCCGGCCCTACACAGGCGCCTTCCTTTCCAGAAGTCTTTGGCAGTGTCGCAGAGCTGTGGGCAAGTCAACCTGGAGAATATTAATTGACTTCGGCTGAGTTTAGTTCCAACTCGTGTCACAGTGGCAGCTGACCGTGCTGTTTTCACTGGGACCAAGGTCTTTCTTTTGAGAGTCTTCTAGAAAATACACATTTCTCCTGGCTCATTAGTCTGCCTCTGCATTTGGTGAGAACACGAATGCAGAGGTGAGGACAGTCATCAGGAAGGGGCGCACAGGTCTGCAGTGTGCCCTACGCCATGGGAAAACCTCAGCCTTTGTAAAGCAGAGGCCTACCTCCCTTCTTCTCTGCCTCGTACTCCCATAGAGGTTTGTACGGGAGACTGATAAGCTGTCTGGAACGCTAGCCCCTTGCAGCTCAGAGGGCATTAGAAGGATGGTTTTATCGCACACCAGGGCATCCAGGGTTGTGTTTTACTTCCTCCGGAGATAGCATCTCTGGCCTGAGGGCCTGGCTGGGCCTGGTGGGCAGAACGCACACATTCCGGTCATGCCTCCAGCGCTTCTGGAAGGGGCCTTTGTGCCCACGGTGGCGGTGAGGACATTCTAGCGCTGCCACCCCGAGAAGTGGCTCCTGCAAGCCGGGACGGCTCTCTGGCCTCATCGAGGACCGGACCCCCCGGGTCTGTGTTTGGAGTCTGATTGTTTATTCCTCGGCTGATGTGGCTGCCCTGTGCCGGTGTTCCTAGTTCCCTGGGTCTTGGACGGGCTTTCCGCATCACAGCCTGTGGCGTGGGAGAAATGGAGTTCACGGGTTGCCTGCGAGTTGTCTGCTGTCATCCTGTGGCTGGAATGGTGCCGGGGGCAGAGCCAGCCCTGTGGATCCTGCCCTGCCGGGCCGCCTGTGCTCCATGTCCATTGCCGTTCCTTGATGCCCACTGCGTGGTGGGCACTGCGCCCAGCCCTTCCTGGAACTCCGTCGTCAGGCTTCCTGGTATCGGCCTTCCCCGAAGGCGCTCCAGCCCACTCAGGCCTGCTCTGCCCCTGGTGCCCCACGGGCTCCAGCCAGGCCCCCGACGCAGTGCGCTGTGGGCACTGGACCATGGCCGCATGTCTGAGGCCAGGGGTGCCGATGGCCCCTCATGTTTGTTAGGGCTCACTGAGCATCGTTTGCTCCTGGTGCTCGTGGTGGTTGGTGCTAACCCTCTCGTATTTTCTCCCAGGCCGCGGCCTCCCCCCACTGGGCTGGAGCCCTCTGCCCTTGTCCGTGAAGCCCTGCTCACCATGTTTTATGGGACCCCCTTCGTCATGTCTCCGCCCAGCAAGAGCAAGCTGAAGCGGCAGAGCCAGCTGTTGTCCCGTGTGCTGTCCCGGACGCTGAGCTACAAGTACCGGGACCTAGACGCCACCTTCTCCAGCCTGGGCGCCAGTGATGACCCTGCCGAGCTCTCCACACAGCTGTCAGCGCCTGGCGTCCTGAAGGTGTTTGGGGACGGCGTCTGCACAGGCACCCACTACAAGAGCGTCCTGGCCACGGGGACCTCCAGTGCCCGTGAGCTGGTGAGGGAGGCGCTGGAGCGATATGCCCTGGACCCTGCGCATGCTGGCCACTACGTGCTCTGTGATGTGGTGGGCCAGACCGGGAGCCCCGGGCAGCGGTGGCAGGCCCAGTGCTTCCGGGTGTTTGGGGACAGCGAGAAGCCCCTCTTGATCCAGGAGCTATGGAAGCCCCGGGAAGGGCTGTCTCGGAGGTTTGAGCTGAGGAAGAGGTCGGATGTGGAGGAGCTGGCCGCCAAGGAGGTGGATACCATCACGGCAGGTGAGGAGGGTAGAAGGTTCCAGAAGAACCGTGGGTGTGAGCGCTGAGAGGCAGGTCAAAAAAGGAGAAGGAGCAGCGCAGGGCGTGCATTTGGGGACGTGCAGGGACCGGCTTGCTCTGTGGGAGGCAGTGGGAGCCTCTACGTGGGTGTTTGGGGGTTTCCTCTTGAAGTCATCGTTGTAACGTCAGTGGTCTTGGAAGCTGTAGTTTGCTTACGCTGCATGATGCCAGCTAGGGGTCTTTAGTGGCTTTCCACATATTCGTAAGTCTTTGGGGCCCAGTGTATCCTTCTGTCTCATTGGATTGTTGTCCAGCTCTTCAGTGGTCATCTCATTAGCCTCAGAGAACCGTGCACGCCTCAGGAAAGACAGGGTGACAGATGTACTGCGGCAAGCCTCCGAGACCCGAGACTGTGGGATTTTGGGGCAGTCAAGCGAAGGACAACGCGGGAAGCCTTCCCAGCCACGACCTACGCGGCACTGCCAGGGTGTGCTTGCTGTGTAGCGGGCCTGGGGGTGCCTGGGGCTCTTGGAGACCTTGAGGATGGCCCAGCTTGGGACACTGTCCTTCTGAGCAGGGCCAGGAGCAGGGCAGCTTTGGGTGTGTGTCCCAGGCTTGAGAGGCCTGCGACCTGGGGCCCACTGCTCTGTCTGGTTCTTATTCAGTTGGTGGAAAGAAGTTGATTCTCTTAACAGGCACGTGTCATAAAAACAATTTTACCAAATGCCAAAAGATCCTTCCACATATTTCCAATCATATTTGACTTTTTCTTAGTTTTCTGTAAACATGATTGCCTTCCACAAAAAAGTGGGTTTAGCCTGTGTTGCGTGGAGTGAGAGGTTTAGTGGCTGGATGAGTCCTGTGGTTGATTTTGCGATGCTCCAGGGTGGAAGGCTTGATCCTTGCTGGCGTTTCATATGTGTCTTGACCGTTCACTTCCTCTAGTTCTGCTTGTAGTGTGAGTCTGCCTTGTACTTGGCTCTCAGTTTGTGAAGCCAGGTGGTGGAGGGGTCTGCCTCACAGGCCGAGGTCTCTTGGGCCTGACCAGGGTTCTGTGTTGCACAGCTGTGGGAGTACCACCGCTAGTGTTATGCAGCAGTGGCCCTCTCTGTTACTTCAGGCAAACTACTTCACCCCTTTGGCCTCAGTTTCCTGATCTGGAGAATGGGGATAATAAGGGTCAATGAACTGTGTGAGGAGCACCTAGCATGGTGCTGGCTATGGCTTTCACTGAGTCGCAGCTGGGCAGCATTATTACTGTTATTAACGGTCAGCAATTTGTTCCTTGTGCACACAGGCAGTGGCACCAAGGGGTGGGGGTGGGCAGTGGGCATGTCCTGGCGGGAGAGTGGTTTATCACTGACATTGTTTAGGTTTGCTGGCATGTGGACATGATAAAAAGCAGACCAACTTGAGATTGCTTTTATTTTTGTCCTTAAAGTCTCCCAGACAGGCACCCCCTGGTTGCCTGCACACTGGGGTTCTTCCTCCCCACGAAGGCCGCTGCTTGCAGGGTCTGGTGTTCATCCTGACCCCGCTTTGTCATGGCCCAGTGATCCCCCTTGGAAGGACCAGTGATCCAGCAGAAGGGAAGTGGTGCCTCCCCCTGCAAGGCTCGGAAACCTGCTAGGGGGAAGAGATGGTGAGGGTGAGGGGACCCATATTCTGCTCCAGGACAGAGGGTCTTCTGTGAAGACCCAAAATTGTGGTCATCCTTCTGTGCGCTGCCATCTCCACCCTGCGGCTAGTAGAGAGCACGTGGGACAGGCCAGCGTGGGTCTGCTGTGTGGCCAGCGCCAGCCTTTCCTGTCTTGAGGGCCTGTGCTCTGTGTCACTCAGGTGAGGTGGAGTCCTCGGAAAGCCACCCTGCTCTCACAGAGGATGCTGGTGTAGGACGGCAGCGGCCAGGCTGTGTGTTGCAGGAGCAGGAGATAGTTTTACGCTCATCCACCCCTCTGGAGTTGTTCCTTCCCCATTAGTCAGGGCAAGAGGAAGTGCCACTGCTCCATCTGCCTAACGTGGTGGTGGTTTTTCAAAACCTGTGGAATAAAGAGTCCACTAAGCTGCCTAATTGTACCGGCACATTGTCTGGACGAGCGTGGGTTGTGTTACCTGCCCAGAGCAGGCCCCGGGGAACCGTCCTTCCTTGCTGACCTTTTCTCTGGGAGTGGCCCAGGCACCCCTGTGCCTCCTGCCGAGCTGAGGTCTGCAGAGAGTGGCTGGGTGATTTGAGATGGACTGGCTACCGCGGGTGTGTGCACATGCTCTTGTGTGCTATAAAATGTAGAGTGGGCCCCTCCATGGAGCCAGGCCTAGGCCAGACTCTGGAGAGAGCCAAGTGGATCAGCCAGGCCAGCCAAAGGTGACCCTGTACAGACCCTGCCCACAGTGGAGGACCAGCATCAGGGTGGGAGTCGACTTCCCATCCAGAACCTTTGTGTGAGAGTCTGTGTGATTCGCCTTTGTTTTAAAAATTTTTTTTAAAGTTTTTTTTTAATAGAGAAAGGTTCTTGCTGTGTTGCCTGGGTTGGTCTCAAACTCCCGACCTTAAGCAATCCTCCTACCTTGGCCTCTCAGAACACTGGGATTACAGGTGTGAGCCCCAACATCCAGCCTGTTTGGTTATTATGATGATATGTGGGTATGTGGACACAAAAATGTACACACACAGGCCGGGCGCTTATGGGGTCTCACGCCTATAATCCCAGCACTTTGGGAGGCTGAGGTAAGAGGATTGCCTGAGCCTACGGGTTCAAGACCAGCCTAGGCAACTTAGTGAGAGACCTCATCTCTATAATAAATGAAAAAATTAGCTAGGCGTGGTGGCACACGCAAGGCGCATGCTTGTAATTCCAGCTACTTGGAAGGCTGAGGCAGAAGGATCGCCTGAGACCAGCAGGTTGAGGCTGTGGTGGCTGTGAGCGTACAACTGTACTCCAGCCTGGCAACAGAGTGAGACTCCAACTCAAAAAATGTACACACACACATACACACAGGGTCTCACACTCTGAACCATGCCCCTGTGTGAAGAACTTGACTCTGGATTTGGAGGTACCTTTGTGGAAAGGCACATTCCTTTATCCTGCTTCTGAGATTTTCCTCAGACTGTCCTGGATGCGCCTTCCTAGGAGTGCATGTTGCTGAGCGTGGTGCGTCCCTGGTTCTCACCTCCAGTGGGACCGACCAAGAGGCAGAGATCGGGAGTCACTGCAAAGAGGTCTGAGAAGCCAAGAAGTTGTTCATTGTAATAGCACAGCTTTTGGTGACGGTCATCCTGAAGTTGGAGTGATGGGGAAGAATCTGGAGCTCTGCAGTCTTCCTCATGGGGGAGGCTCTTCCTGGCCTTCCTGACTCAGGCGGTGCCCTCCACCTCACGAGCCCCATGAAGGGAAGCTCCGTACCACCCAGGCTGCTGGGTGTCCTGACCTTCCTCGGATGCTGGTGTGCAGGGTGGGCGTGGGGCGTCTGCTGTGGTACCATCTCCTCCCGCAGCAGGTTTTGCAGCCTCACAGGGGGAAGCACCACTTCCCTCTGCTGGATCACTGGTCCTTCCAAGGGATCACTGGGTCATGACAAAGCAGGGTCAGGATGTACACCAGACCCCGTAAGCAGCGGCCTTAGTGGGGAGGAAGCACCCCGGCATGCAGGCAGTCAGGGGGTACCTTCTGAGATCGGCCCCCCAGCACAGGTCATGTGTCACTGTGAGTGGCATCTGCTGCAGTGAAATGAATCCTACCGAGGTGGGCACTGTAGTTTTCAGAAGGATGCAGGGTGGGAGGGTGGCATCTGCCCCGTCGGGCAGGCCCAGTGAGTGCCCTGCACATGCCAGGGCACCTTCAGACCTTATTTCTTTTCCCAAAGAACCAAAGGTGGGGTTGTCCCTATTCCCCAGTGAGAGAATAGGTAGACCTCCTCTGGAAAAAGTGGTGAAGAGGGGGAAGGAACCCTGGCCTATGCACGTGCGTGTATGTGCATGCATGCATGTACGTGTGTGTGTGCATGTGTGTATGTGTGCGTGTATGTGTGTACATGTGCATGTGTGTATGCATGTGCGTGTGTGAATGAATGTCGGTTTTCCTAGCCTCAGGTTTTTGAAGACAACAACACCGTTTTTCGTCATTCCTGTTATTGTTCCTATTATTGTAGAAAACTCACCCTGATTTGAGATTAGCTGGGCTGACAGGTTGCGCTAGTTTTAGAGGAAATGTGTAGCTAGGGCCAAGGGCTGGCATCTCTGGAGTTCTCTGATGCTTCCAGAACACAGCTAGGCCTTTCCCCTTCCCAGTGCCTGGGATTCCCCGGCAGAATCAAGTGGTAACAGTGAGTCGTCAAGAAACTTTCATGAGGGTGTGGAAGTAAGACCCACCCTGTCCATCATTCGTCAGCCCCGGTGCTGCGCACATTCGTAGTTATGCACTCGGGCACGGGCACTTTGGGGTTTTTTTCCATGCACATTGCCTTTTTGTAGCTGCAGTTTCCCTTGATGTCCAGATTGTCAGACTCCTGGGATCTGTTGTGGAAAAGGCTGGTGCTGCACTGTGACTGGGCTGGAAGTGGCTGTCACTCCCTGTTCCAGGAGGCTGGTATTTAGGGCCCATGCCATGCAGAGAGGGCCTGGGCCTGTCACTGAGATAAGACAACACTCACTTAAGCTCATGCTCACCAGGGAAGGGTGACGGCCAGGCCATGTGGTTTATGTCAGGGCTGTGGACAGGCCAGGGAAAAGGGTGGCCTGTGTTCATGGGAGGACTGAGCGTTGAATCGGCACAAGGGCCTAGAAAGGCTTGCTTCCCTCGTTTCCTTCTCCTCCTTCCTTTCTGACAGAAAAGTGCATTTAGGTTGAGTTTCTTGAGCGCAGTCTCATGACAGCCAGGGAGTCTGCTGTGGGGCGGGGGCGTCCTGTGGGAGGCAGCGTGTTGAGGAGGGTGATGTGCAGAGCTGCTGTCTGTGCCCCGGATGCGGCCTCCAGAGCCTGGGGGTGGGTGTGTTCCTGGGAGGCAGGGTCTCCTTCTTGGCTTTGGGCCCCCTCTTCTAAAAAGGCAAGCTTAGAGAATTTTTAAAGCCACTTAGATTTGAAGATAACTCTGCCGGCTAAACAAAGGCTTGGACACCAACCGCAGCAGTCATTGGACTTTTGACCGAAAAACTGCCCATCAACTGTTTGGTATACAATAGGTGATTGTTAAATGCCTGTGGCAGGGCTGGTGCCCTGAGGAGAGAAAACTCCTCTGTGGTTCTTAGCTTCCACATACAACCAAGACTCCAGAGTAGGTTCGGTCAGTCTTCTTTGTGAGGGGTTGGGGAGTGAAGATGGGAGGGTGGCGTGCGCGTGGCGTGGCCGTCCAGGAACACAGACGGTGGCTTAAATGACCGAGGACCATGCCACTCCAGCCACCTGACAGCACAGCGTGCCGCCCTCCCCTCCCTCCAAGTCCCACATTGGAGGTGACAGGTAGCGGCAGGTCTGTGTCGTCAGCGCCCAGCTCTGAGCTTGCGTTTTATCATCCTCCCTTGTCATTTGTGGACAGGCAGCAAGACTTGGACTCCCTGGTAGCAGCTGGGAATGTTCGGACTCCGGGGGCCGCCGTGTGCACACACAGAGTCACTGCTGCCTTCCTCTGCCAGCTGGGTGCTGTGGATTCTGTCCTCCCTCGTCCCCAACCTCCCTGTGGTCGTTTTCTTTTGAAATATTTTTCTTCCACCGTGAACCTGCTTTTTAACCAATTCTTATCTGAGGATGAAGGAGTGATCTGGGCTACTTTTCCTCTTTGTGTTTAGGAACAACTGCCTCTTGAGCGAGATTTCCTTTTAGCATATTCCCAAGGACAGAATCACTGTGGGAAACATTTATTTTATGTGGTTTGGCTGGAAACAAAAAACCCCAACCCCTTTTTCCCCAGCCTAAATCGAGAAAAGTAACTGAACTTTAAAGACACATTTGAGCTTTTCCAATTCAAACAGAAAACAAAGTTGAGTCGTTACTTGCTCACAGCCAGTTTCATCCTTCAGTTTACTGCTTAGATTTTTAAAAAATTGATAACTTCCGTTTGAGGATAGAAGTACCATGTCAGAAGGAGACTCACGACCTGTTCTCCCCTGAGCTGGGTGGTCCCCTGGTGGGCAGTACCTCCTCCTCCCTAGAGACAGGGAGACATCTAGCCACATCCCATAGGAGCCACTGGTGGAGTTGAGTGCTAACTCCAAAAGCACAGAGGAGGTCATCGCTGGCATGGAATGTTTGAAAGGTGTGAAATATAAGACATGTTGGCAAAGGTTTGGTCTGGGGGACATTACAGGGAAGAGCTTTAGCTGCTGCAGGAAGCCTGCACCTGTGGAGTGGGAACGGGCTGAACCCAGGCCTCGGGGAAAGGCCATTTGGGTATTGCGTTGAGGGTGTGGGTGTGAGGAGGGTGGGAAGAATGCCAGATGTTTCTCCGTTCCCAAATTCTGTGATCCCAAGTTTAACATTTTTTATTTCCCTAAGCATTGGCCCTAAATGAGAATTCTCAGAATGTTAAGAGTGTGTTTGCAGTTGTCATGAATAAATAGTGATTTTATAACTGAAATAGCACTTCACTCATATTTTCCAAAACCTCTTTCCTGTTTCACTGAAATTTAGAGGTTCTAGAAATGTGTTTCTAAAAAATTCATTAGCTGGCATTTGCTGTCTAGCTAGTACAAGAAAATGACCTGCTTCTTGATAACTTTTTGTATTGTACCAAATTTCAGTAAAATGAATAAACCTTTTCAAAGTTGTCTTGAAACAGGCTGACGTAAGAACAAGATTTTGGTTAAATGGAAATCAAGACCTTACTTTGTCTCATCGACAATTTGAAGCATTTCTAAGAGGCATTATAACATGTTAGCTATTTTATTATCAACTTTGAAGCCATGTTAATATCTGTGGGTTCCCAACAGGCGACTTATAATGTTGGTTGAAAGCTGTTTGGGGATGTTTAAATCATGTTGAGTAGTGGTTCTCATGGTGCTAGATAATAAACCACACAGAGAATGCTGGCCAGACACACATCTTTTGTCTTGAGGATTTAAGTGGCAGAAGTGTTTCCAGAGGTTTCAGATATATACAGAGTAAAAGCAGTAAACTGGGCCCGCGTCCACCTTCTCAGCTCTGCACAGAGTGTCTGTCTTTGTGAAAAAGTCCAGATTCCCAAATTCCTACAAGAGATTGGAACAAGACAAGCAAGGGTGGGAGGGAGGGGCCTTACTGGTGTTGAGACGTGCTTTAAAGCCATGGTGATTGAAACTATGTGATTTTGGGGGCAGAAAGAGACAAGTAGACAGAGGAAACAGAGTAGAAAGTGCAGATACTGACCAAATATCCTGTGGCAATTTGGTGTGCCATAGAGCGAGCACATCACAGATCCTGGGGAAATGATGTCAGGATTGTTGGCTTTGGCTCTATGGAGAAAAAGAAAATTGGATCTGAACTCCAAATGCCTCAAGGACCTAGATGTCAAAGGTAAAATTCTATAGCCAAAAGAAAGATTTCACAGATAAGGCTTAAAAAGTGCAAGTTATCTTGGGGAAAGGTAGATATGACTATACCAAAATTGAAAATTTCTGTTTGCCGGGCGCGGTGGCTCAAGCCTGTAATCTCAGCACTTTGGGAGGCGGAAGCAAGATGATTGCCTGAGCATAGGGTTTCGAGACCTGCCCGAGCAATATGGCGAGACCTTGTCTCTACAATAAATCAAAAAATTAGCCGGGTGTGGTGGCACATGCCTGTGGTTCTAGCTACTTGAAAGGCTGAGGTGGAAGGATCACCTAAGCCCAGCAGGTCGAGGCTGCGGTGGCTGTGAGCAGGCTACTGCACTCCAGCCTGGGCGACAGAGTGAGACTCTGACTCAAAAAAAAAAAAAAAAAAAATAGAAAGAAAGAAAATTTCTGTTTGATCAGTGACACTGTATAGATAAAAGGCAATACTCTGGGAAAAAGTGTTTGCAATAACTAAAACTGACAAGACGAATAACTAGAATAAAGTAATGAATGTCTAAAGAGCCACAAGAAAAAGACAAAACACCCAGTAGAAAACACGAAGCTGGTGCAAGTGTGCAGTTGGAACAGGGAGAAGCTGCAGTGGCCACCGAGCCTGAGAAAAGGCCAGTCTCACTGGCACCTTTGCCGTGTGGCTGCTGTAGCAGCAGAGGAGGTTGCACAAAGATTTAACCTCTCCAGTCTCTAGTAGAAGGCGAAGAAGTTGTGAGGGTTGGGGATAGCCAATCAGCAGTCTGCTGCATATATACATATATAGTATTTAAACAACAACAGTTTGGCCAGTGTAGTGGCTCCTGCCTGTAATTCCAGTGCTTTGGGTGACCAGGGCAGGAGGATTACTCTAGCCTGAGACACATAGTTAGACTGTCTTTACAAAAAAAAATTTGTTTTAATTAGCTGGGTGAAGTGGTGCACGCCTGTGGTCCCATTTCCTTGAGATGCTGACATGAGAGGACTGCTTGAGTATAGTAGTTCGAGGCTGCAATGAGCTATGATCATACCACTGTACTGCAGCTTGGGCAACAGAGCGAGACCCTGTTTCTATTTAAAACAAATGAACCCACAGTTTATTTCCCTAGGGTAAGAAACGAATGAGGCCAAAGTCAAGGTTATAAAAGTTAGTTTTACTCTGTTCTGTAGCCACAGACTAAATGCCTGACTCAGGTCAACCATCTCACCTGTATGCAGAACTGATTAGAACAGAGAAGGCAAGCACAAGCTTCTGTCTGCTCTGTGTGTGTGTGTGTGTGTGTGTGTGTGTGTGAAATCTTTTGGCAGATGATCTGGTGGGTCAGTAACATCGTTTTCCTTTTTCATTGCCCTTCTGTCTTCAGGAACCACTGGTGAATTAAAGAATACCATTCCCACTTACCTACCTTTCATGTATTTGGATTCATATAGATCTTTAAAACATAACGTTTTATATGTATGTTTAATTTACACAAGTGGGATTGTGCCGTAAAGTTCATTGTTGTAACTCACATTATGTTTTCAAGATCTGCCCGTAGTGCACTGGTGCACTTTTGACTACTGCATAGTTTTCTGTTATGTTCCCTGTTCCGCTAATCACAGGCACTTAGGTTGTATCCAGCTTCTTCCTACTACAAATAGTGGCACAATGAACCTCTTGAGGGCCTGCACAGATTTCTCTGGGGCATTCTTCCAGGAAGGGAATTGTGGACTGTAGGGCATATGTGTAATTCATTTCCCAGTAAGCACTGCTGGATGGCAGGCTCTCCAGACTGGCTGCAGGGACAACAGGGAGCAACATGTGCTTTTGAGGCCCTCCTTACCCTAGGCACTGTCTTAGTCAATTTCATGTTGCTACAGTAGAATAACTGAGGCTGGGAAATCTATATGGAAAAGAGGTTTATTTGGCTTCTGGTTCTGCAAGCTGGGAAGTTTAAGAGCATGGCCCTGGCTTCTGGCAAAAGCTCCTGTGCTGTGTCATAACATGGTGAAGAAGGTCAAAGGGGAAACAGGTGCAAAGAGAGAAAGCCTGGGGGCCTCCTGGCTTTATAACAACTACCTGTTCTTCACAAGAACTAATCTATGTCTGAGAAAACTAATCTAGTCTCGCCCAAGTGACTGGTTGGTGTGGAGGCTCCCACCTGTAATTCCAGGGCTTTGGGAGGCTGAGGCAGGAGGATCACTCCAGGCTGGGACATATAGTTAGACTGTCTCTACACCTTTTTTTAATTAGCTGGGTGAAGTGGTGTATGCCTGTAGTCCCAGCTTCTTGGGATACTGACATAAGAAGACTGCCTGAGCGCAGAAGTATCATGAGGACAGCACCAGCGTATTCATGGGAGATCTGTCCCCATGACCTAAATACCTCCCATTAAGCCCCACCTTCAACAGTGCCACTTTGGGGATCGAATTTCAACATGAATTTTGAACAAACCATATCCAAATCATAGCAGCCACTTACCATGAGACTGCCTTACCCCTTACTACCCCTGATCGGTCTTTTCAAATCAAAAGTTATCACAGTATAGTGGAGTGCTATAAACGTGTGGCCATAGAAACTCTGCAACCTCTTGTGTGAGCAGCTATGAAATGAGTCATTAAGTGATTTTCTTTTGTTTTGTTTTGTTTGAGTTGGAGTCCCACTCTGTCGCCCAGACTGGAGGGCAGTGGCATGCTTCCGGCCACGGCAGCCTCGACCTGCTGGGCTCTGGCGATCCTTCCACTTCAGCCTTCCAAGTAGCTGGAACTACAGGCGTGTGCTGCCACGCCCAGCTAATTTTTGATGTAGTGTAGAGATGAGTTTCGCCAAGTTGCCCAGGTGGGTCTCGAACCCGTGGGCTCAGGCAATCCACTTGCCTTGGCCTCCCAAAGTGCTGGGATTACAGGCTGAGCCACCAAGCCCAGCCATTAAGTGATTTTCTTAAGGTCACAATGTGTAGATTTGAAATTGCCCCTCCATCTAATCGGAACTCAAGAAATGGATTTTCTGGATCAAGTCACTGGATTTTCCAGCGACTCGAATGAGAAATATGTTTTGGTTCTCATTTATTCATTTGCTTATTAACAAATATCTATTGAGTGGCACTTGACTAGATGCTGGATATATAGTGGCTGACAAAACAAATAGTGTTTTCAGAGAGCCAAGAGTCAGGTGGATAATAAAATCAAAGATGCAATCACTCAGACATATATAGTCGTGCATTGCCTAACAATGTTGATATGTTCTGAGAAATGTGTTATTAGGCAACTTTGTCATTGTGAGAACATCATAGAGTGAACTTACACAAACCTAGATGGTAGAGCTCACTCTGCACCTGGGTTGGATGGTGTAGTTTTTGGCTTCCAGGCTACAAATCTGCACAGCCTGTTACTGTACTGAATACTGTAGGCAGTTATAACACAGTGGTAGGTATTTGTATATCTTAACATATCTAAACATAGAAAAGGAACAGTAAAAATACAGTATTATAATTTGTAGGGCCATTGTTGCCTATGTGGTCCATTGTTGACCAGAATGTCATTATGTGGCACATGACTATATCTACACATTGTTTTATGTGCCATAAAAAAAGCATACATGATAAGTTAGAATGGAGGCTGGGGAAATTCACTCTGGGGAGGTGAAATTTAAGCCAGTCTCAGAGATGAGAACGTACTGCTAGGTAGAGAGCAGTGGGCAGTAGGTGGGGCAAAAAGAACTTCTGGGCAAAGAGAACAACGTTGTGCAAAGACCCAGGGATGAGAGAGAATGACACAAACACAGGCAGTGACAGAGGTCTCTGCAACTGGAGCATAGTGGGAAGGTTTAGGAGATGAGACTGGGCAAATAGTCAGAGGAAAGAACAGTCTAGGTTGTTAAGTATTTTGGAGTTTACACTAAGTGTAATGGGAGGCTATCAAGTGGATTAAAAGACCTCTGGCTCCTGGTAGAGAATACTTTGAAAGGGTGAGTAATAGGAGATTAATTTATTGTAGAAGTCTAGGTGAGAGATGATGGTGGCTTGGACAAGAGTTATGAGGGAAAAGGTGGAGAGAAACGGAGGGATTTCAAATATATTCTGAAGGTAGAATCAACCGTATCAGTAAGTGAATTGGAGGTTGAGGATGAGAAAGAGGGAGGTGTCAAGAACGACTCTCACGTTTCTGGTATGAGCAACTGGGTAGAAGAAGATGTTGTTTCCTAAAATGGAAAATACTGCGAGAGAAGCAACTTATGTGGGAAAGGGTAAGTGCTTTCTTTAATCTGTTAAGTTTGCGACGTTCAGATGTAGAGGGTGAATGTGGGCAGTCAGATGATATGGAATTCAGAAGAGAGTCTGTTTATAAGAACTTAATCTGTAATATTTAAAGCTGTGGAAATCAATAGATTATCCTGGTAGTAAATGTGCATACAGTGAGGAGAAATGAGGGCTTAATGTGGAAACTGGAGGAATTCCAACATTTAGAAGTCAGATAATGGAGGAGGAGTCAGCAGTCACTGAGGAGTGGCCAAACGTGTAGAAGATAGTACAAAGAGTGGGGTGTCACAGAGGCCAAGATTAGGTTACCATAGATCAAAAAAGGTGTAGCTCATTGGAGTCTTGGATTGGATAACATGGAGGTCACCAAAGACCTTTCTGATGGCAGTTTTTCTGGAATGTTGAGCATGCAAGCCAAATGGAAATAGGTTAAAAAGAAGGGACTTATATTTCTAGCAATATGTGGGATTAATTATCTTGAAAATTACTTCTGTTAAAGTATTTGGAGATGCTGTATGAATATAACAAAATACTTTTTAAACAAATAGCTGAGTGCCCAAGAAAATAAAGAAAATTCCTAGGGGTGGGCAACAAAGAGGTACTTGAAGCCGCAGTATCTTAGCTGATTCTGAAACTATAATTGCCCTAGAGGCATTTGCCAGTCTTGGGGACTGAGAAACTTAAGTATAATGGCTGCCCAAGAAGAGATAGAAAGCCTTGGGACCTTAAAGAGCAGGGAGTTAGAACTGAGACTTCCAAATACAGTTGGAATCCTCAAAAGGGTGACACATCAAGTGATAAAATGGAATAGGAAGAATCTACTACCTGGTGAAAGAAGATGACAAAGTTATCTTTCTTGACCTGTGTGGGGAAAATTAAACTCTTCCCTATAATTGAAAGCCAAACTTCCTTTCGCATGTATTTGGGATTCAAAATTGTACCACCTACATGGTGTGGATAATTCCTGGATAAGAAATTAAATTACACTGTACGCAGTTTGATAGTGTACAAGGATATCTGTTGGAAAGAAAGCAAATCCTCTCTGTAAGGACACAGGCATCCCAAGCCTCATGAGAAATGAGCTCACAATCCAAAATTACAAGATACAAGATACAAGGTAATGTGGCTCTGAATGAGTCTGTAGAAAACAACAAATTATAAAACTAGATTCTCGAGGGCATTCGAAATTGGAATTGTTATAGAATACTAAATAAATACGTTTAACATGTTTAAAGAATTAAAAAGCAGGAGGACGAAAACATGAAAGAACAGAATGCTATCCAAAAAGGCAGAGAAGACTTGAAAAGAACAAGATATGTTTCTAGTAATAAAAATGTAAGTATTTAATATTTCAATGATGTTCAAACAGCAGACTAAATACAATTGAAGAAAGATTTAGAGAGCTTGGAGGTAATCTGGCATCACCCAGAAACACACAGAGTGTGAGACACACAGAGAACAGAACCAGAAGGTTTCTCACGAGTCTAAATGAAGAGAATCGAGGATGGTGGTGGAGCATCTTTCCAAGGCCATGGCTGAGAAGCTTCTGGAGATCATGAAATGAAAAGCACGATGCTTCTAATTCAGGAGTTACAGTGTAGTCCATGTAGGGTTCATCAAAATAAATCTACCCTGGACACACAGTGGTGGAATCGCAGAACACTGAGGAAGAGAAGGGATTTTTGCAGCTGCCAGAAGGAAAGACCGACAGGCAGCCGCTGACCCTGACGCAGAATTCTCAGGCGCCTGAGACCCCCAAAGACAGAACGGCGCTTCGGCGAGTGGCCGGAGCAGAACGCGCAGCCCAGAATGTTGTCCCGGCTAAGCCACCATCCAGGAACCGGCCGAGGAAAGCGAGACGGGGCTATTTCCCGCCAACAGTTCCCGCCACGCAGGGATTTCTGGGCTCCTCAAGGATGCGCATTAGGGGAACGAGGCCTGCAGATGCCCCCAGAAAGGGCGGAGATCCGGGAGGTCCGGCGATGAGCAAAGAAACGGGTGGGGGTGAAATCGGTAAGTGCGAACAACGGTGATAACGAAGAGCTGAACTCGGCCGCTTGAAGACCACGGCGAGC
>NW_007087351.1:20982-75909 GCF_000164805.1 Carlito syrichta | reverse complement strand
CGCGGTGGGGGGGGCCGTGCCTTGGCGGGGCCGGCGCTGAAGATGATGCCGTTTCCGGTGACCACGCAGGGACCCCAACAGCCGGCGCCGCCGCGGAAGCGCTGCGGCGTCTCCTCCCCCATCAGTCTAGCCGCCCCCCAGGAGACAGACTGCCTCCTCACCCAGAAGTTAATCGAAACCCTGAAGCCCTTCGGGGTTTTTGAAGAGGAAGAGGAACTGCAGCGCAGGACTTTAATTTTGGAAAAGTTAAATAATCTGGTAAAGGAATGGATACGAGAGATCAGTGAAAGCAAGAGTCTTCCACAAGCTGTCATTGAAAATGTTGGAGGAAAGATTTTTACGTTCGGCTCTTACAGGTTAGGAGTGCATACCAAAGGTGCTGACATTGACGCCTTGTGTGTCGCACCACGACATGTTGATCGAAGTGACTTTTTCACCTCGTTTTATGACAAATTGAAACTGCAGGAAGAAGTAAAAGATTTAAGGGCTGTCGAGGAGGCCTTCGTGCCAGTTATCAAACTTTGTTTTGATGGGATAGAGATTGATATTTTGTTTGCAAGATTAGCACTGCAGACTATTCCAGAAGATTTGGACCTGAGAGATGACAATCTGCTTAAAAATTTGGACATTAGATGCATAAGAAGCCTTAATGGTTGCCGAGTAACCGATGAAATTTTGCATCTGGTGCCAAATATTGACAACTTCAGGTTAACTCTGAGAGCAATCAAACTATGGGCCAAGTGCCACAATATCTATTCCAATATATTAGGCTTCCTTGGGGGTGTTTCCTGGGCTATGCTAGTAGCAAGAACCTGTCAGCTTTATCCAAATGCAGTAGCATCAACTCTTGTACGTAAATTCTTCTTGGTATTTTCTGAATGGGAATGGCCAAATCCAGTGTTACTGAAAGAGCCTGAAGAACGGAATCTTAATTTGCCTGTATGGGACCCAAGAGTAAATCCCAGTGATAGGTACCATCTTATGCCTATAATTACACCAGCATACCCACAACAGAACTCAACGTATAACGTGTCTGTTTCAACCAGGATGGTCATGATTGAGGAGTTTAAACAAGGGCTTGCTATCACACATGAAATTTTGCTAAGTAAAGCAGAGTGGTCCAAACTTTTTGATGCTCCAAGCTTCTTTCAGAAGTACAAGCATTATATTGTACTCCTGGCAAGTGCATCAACAGAAAAACAACATCTAGAATGGGTGGGCTTGGTGGAATCAAAGATCCGAATTCTGGTTGGGAGCTTGGAGAAGAATGAATTTATTACACTAGCACATGTGAATCCCCAATCATTTCCAGCACCCAAAGAAAATCCTGACAAGGAAGAATTTCGTACAATGTGGGTAATTGGGTTAGTGCTAAAGAAGCCAGAAAACTCTGAAATTCTCAGTATTGATCTCACCTATGATATTCAGTCTTTCACAGATACAGTTTGTAGGCAAGCAATAAATAGTAAGATGTTTGAGATGGATATGAAAATTGCTGCAATGCATTTAAGAAGAAAGGAACTTCATCAGCTACTGCCTTATCATGTACTTCAGAAAAAGAAAACGCATTCAACAGAAGGTATTTTAAGATTGACAGCTTTGAATGACAGCAGCCTTTCCCTGTCTACAGACAGTGAAAACAGCATGTCTGTGCCTTCATCTACTAGCACTATGAAGACTGGCCCATTGAGTAGCAGCTCTCAGGGCAAAAACAGTCCTGCCCTGGCAGTAATGACAGCATCTGTGACCAACATACAGGCTACTGAAATTTCCTTGCATCAAGTGAATCCTAGTGAAAGCTCAGGGGCTGTGTTGAGTGAAAGTATTTCTCAAACTGTGTCTCAACCTGCCATTTCTCCACCAACAAAGCCCATAGTCACCAGAGTGATTTCTTCAACATGTCTGGTAAGTCATCCACCCAGACCTTCAGGAAGCACAGCAACAAACATACCTAATCCTATAGTAGGAGTCTAGAGGACATTCTCACCTCATAAAGAGAAAAGGACCAAGAAAAGCAAAACAGAAGAGGAACAGCTTGATAAAGAGACAAGTACAACTTTATTAGAAATAATTCAGACAATGTCTTCTCTGTTGGCCTTTCAGGAAACATTTGGTACAGATCTTTCCAATATCCCTGTTCTCACTACAAATCTCATTCCTGTTAGCAAGAATTCAGTAAGACAGATTGAGTGGATCAAAACAACTTAAAGGGTCCACAAACAATATCTGCCAACTCAACTTGTTGTTTTCAAATTCTAAAGAAGGAGAATGAAGGGTACCAGACTCGATATGACTTGAAATAGATTTAGGCTCATTTGGTAACTTTCTTTACTGGGCCAATTCTTGATTAGAAGTCCAGATTAATATGTGAATCTGGGGGTACTATTATTGTGTCAGAGTATATTACTGTATCAGCAGCAGTTACATTAACTATTTCAAAGGACAACTGCCTTTAAAAAGAAAAAACCCTCAAGCTATATTTGTACCTATGACTGACATCTGGACTGGATTTATGTTTGTTGCATTGTTGGGAAAATTTGCAATACAAACTGGTATCAGAATTCCTTATACTAATGATGCACTTTATATTTTTTATTAGAAAGTAGAACTAATTTTAGATTTGTCAACTTGATGAATTCTAGCTTTTTTCCTCAAGAGGTTTCTTCACTATTAATCTTAAAATTGGATACCATTGTGCAGTGGTATTCTATACTTCATAGAAAGCTTAAAAGTACATCTAGCTCAGTCCCTGTGGGGTAGCTGTAACCCTTTAAGATGAAAAGTCAACTTTAGAGTATATATTTGACATCAAAACAATAATTAGTAGGTCTTTGGTTTTGATGGGACACGATCAAAAAATGACACATTGGTTTTATCTCAGTATATAATCAGTGATCAGACATTTTCTTTGAGCTAGTAAAGCTCCATATTCTTTTGTCTTCAATCATTTGTCCTAAAACAAGGCTTTTTGCCTCCCCCTCTTCTCTTTGCTTATATGCACAAGGTATGCTTTTATGTCATTTCCCAAAAAATCCAGAATACCAATATTTTCTGAACTATGATGTGAAACCAACAGTCCTATGGCCACATGGCACAAAACACCAAATTTTGATGCCATGGCTAATATTTTAATAAAAGTTACTAAATGTAATTCCTATGAAATATGTTACCAATCTTGGATGACTATTTGATCTCTATATATGAGAAGTTTTGTACATTCTACAGAATACCTGCTTATGGGAAAGTTAACTTCCAGTTTTAAACATGTAGGCAAAAAGGCGTTTTCTCCAATAATTTAAAACCAATTTTTATTTTTAAACGACATCAAAATTCATCAGTATGTTTAACATGTAGAAACATAAAAATAATTTCTAGCAAGCACTTGGCATCTAGTCAGCTTTCTCTACTATTTTGTTTTATCCTACAAAAAATTAGAAATACTTTAAAAAGAAAGATCCCTCATAGTTAAACAGCAGAACATTCATGTTTAGGAAATATGAGAGACAACAGTTGTAGATGAATGAAAGCTTAGTCTTTCTTAATCTAAATACAGCAAATTTAACAGGCTTTCCAATTAGCCATGTTCTGACCCCTCTCCTTCCCTCTCTCAACTGTGTTCCTTTTTACCATATGTGCATTTTTCATGTTAAACTGTAATTGCTTAAACTCTTTCCTTATCTGTCTGGATTAATCTTCCAAAGTTGGAATATAGTCTTTTTCTTGTTAGGCTATACAGCACTTGAGACTTTCTTTTCACTATTACTTCCTGATGTCTAGTATACAAGATTTCTTTTTCTCACATCTTTGTTCTGGGTAGTCACCTTATCCTTTCACCACAATAATAAATCAGGGGAAGTTTGCATGATATCTGTGTATTTTGAATAGCTATGGTGTTAGGTTGAAATTGCCAGGCACAAATTTAGTCTTGTCATTTTGTTTACACATTGGGGGGGAGAACCAACTAGTTGTTTAGATGTTTCATATGACTGTATCTGTTTTACCAAGCTGGAAACTTGGGACTTTTTATTTCTAAATTGTATTACCTAATTTTTATTATATCAGATTTTTTTCATGTGATATATGTAGTGACTGGAGTTTGCTTTGTTTTTTAGTATCTAAACTCCTTGTATTTTCAAGTACTACTTTGAGAACAGATGATGTATTTCTCCATTAAAAACACAATAAAAATAAGTGACAAAGTGAAACTAAAATACTGGACAATAATAGTGTTTAAATTTGACGACACATGAAAAGGTTAAAATTTCAAATCAATCAAGGTAAAAAATGAAATTAAAAAGCTCTTAATCCAAAAGAAGGCAGGGAAAAAGAGGGGACAGCACGGAAAGACAGGGCAGAAAGAAAATACAGTTGATGGTTGTGGAAATGAAAACAAATCTGTCAGTGCTATAAATGGAGGAAACTTCCTGACTAAAATACAGAGATTGTCAGATTCCATGGGAAAACCAAGGCCAGCCTTACACTGTTTTACTTATGAGCGACACATCCAGACGAAAGAATGGAAGAAGATATGCCAATGAAAAGCTGGTATAGTGACAGTTTCATTCAGACAGATTTCAAAGCAAAAATAATTATTAGGGCTCAAAGGGCCACAGCATTAATGATAGAAGAAATGAAGCACCGGGAAAGTGGAATGATTTAAACTTGTTTGCACCTAATAAATTAGCCTCAACTTAACAAGGCAAAGGTGAACAGAAATTGCTAAACGTGTCATTATCATAGGAGATTTCAAACAGCTCTTTCATTTACTGAGATCAAGCAGACAAAAAAAAGGAAAAGTTTTTGAACACAATCTAGTGGTAGATTGATGAACTTTTTCTGTTAAGAACCAGGTAGTAAATATTTTCAGCATATGGCCTCTGTCTCAACTGCTTAACTCTGCCCTTGTCGAGTGACAGCAGCTATAGACAGTATGTAAACAGATGGCCAAGGCTGGATTTGCCACCCCTCCCCCTCAGCCACCAGTGATCTAGTGTATGTGTATTATAGAACCCTCCACTCATCAACTGGAGAACATGTATTATTCTCATAAGTAAGTACCGGGCACATACAAAATTAACCTCATGCTAGATCAGAAAGTAATATTCGACAAATTTCAAGATACCCGACTTCAATAACTTGTTCTCTGACTACAGAACAGTCAGTTAGAAATCAATAAATAGCATAGAGAAGAATTTCCTAAAGAGACATAAAAAGCTCAGACCAGAAAGGAAGAGACTAGTGCAATTAAGAAATTTTGTTCCTAAAACATTGAACAGTGAAAAGTGAAAAACTGAAAAACAGGCCATAAGCTGGGCGATTTTGTGATAACATAAAACTGACAAATGATTACTATTTAGAATATATTAAGGATGGCAAAGAAAAAAGGCTATCTGAAACAAAGACCAAACATCCCAATAAAAAATGGGCCCAAAAGTGCATAGGCAATTCGCAGAAGAGGAACTAGGAGTGGCCAGTAAACATGAAAAGATACTCAATCTTGTTTGTAGTAAGAAATATACCAGAGAGGTTTTTTGTTTGTTTGTTTGTTTGCAAATATCAAACATTCTAGTAATATCTAGGTTTGGCAAGGATAAGGAGCAGTAGGAACTCCAGCACGGTGCCAGTGAGAGTACAACTTGTTTTGAGCCCTTGGGAAACAGTTTGGTCTTATCTAGAAAAGTTGACACGCTCACACACTGTGTTCCAGTTATTCTACTCATAGGCCTTCACCATCACATACTGGGTCACTGATGGACTTCGTCTTACTGATCCCCTTTGTCCTTGGGATGACCAGAGTCTGTGGGACCACAGCCCTATCCACAACCCTATACACCCTTTTGTTTACTTCCAGTGTGCCATTTAAATGCTATAATTTGCCGTTGTGTCAGGAAAGCCAGGAAGCACTTGGAGCCAAGTACAAGAGTGTTTATAGCAAAACAACCTACCTATCGATCAATGGGTGAATGGTTGGATAGTTGTGTGTTTATGCAGTAATTACTATAAAACTGACTTGGCACAGTGACTCACACCTACAACCCCAGTGCTTTGGGAGGCAAAGACAGGAGGGTCACCTGTAGCCGAAAGTTTGAGACCAGCCTGGGCAACATAGAGAGACCCTATCTCTACACAAATTTTAAAAAATTAGCTGGGCCTGGTGGTGTGTACCTGTAGTCCCAGCTAGGCAGGAGGCTGAGGCAGGAGGATTGCTTCAGCCCAGGAGTTCAGGTCTGCAGTGAGTCGTGATCATGGTCATGCCACTGCACTTCAGCCTGGACAACAGAGCAAGACCTGGTGTGTAAAACATGCAGATACAGAAAATAAAGCTGTGAAGTTAAATGAACCGTAGCTACATGCATCAAAGTAGCTGTCTCACCGTATTGAGGAGGAGAACACACAGCAGAAAAATGAAAGTGTACGATTAAAAACAAGCAAAATAGAGCAATGTGATTTGGGGTCACAAAAATATGTGGCATAACTGTAAATGAAAAATAAGGAAACGTTAGACACAGTGTCCAGAATGGTGGATCCCTTCGGTAGGTTGGAGCTGGCGACAAGGCAGGAAGATGTGCTTGGGAGAGTGGACAACCTGGAAATAGTCCATTCTTTTTCGGTTGGGTGGCAATGAAATGGGGTTCACTTTATTATTAGTCTAAGCTGTAAATGCTCTCATATGTGTGAAATATTTATAGATGAACAACCAATACCGAGGTGATATCTTAAAAGCCTCTTCATCAACAACAATGACAAAAACAAGCTAAATCAAAACGAAGCAAAAGAATCCACACAATGATTCTGTGTCTGTTAGGAATTGCATTTGGCCAGGGAAGAGTAGCTTGAACAATAACAAGTAGTCCTGGGAAGGTGGCTTACCTGGTCACCCAGGGGCTCAGGATTTTCCACTTTTGGCCCCACCTTTCTAGACCATGCCTTCCATCCTCAAGGTCACCTCAAGTACCAGGATAGATATGGGTGCCATTGCCATTCTGTCTTCATTTAAGGCCGGAAGAAAGAAAGAAAGGAGGAAGGGCAAAGGTGTCCTTGAAAACTATGTCCTCCTCCCATGGAGTCTTCCTAGAAGTCCCCACAGTGTCATCCCCGAATCTTTCACTGGCTGCAACTTAGTCACATAGTCATGCCGACCTGCAAGGAGACTGGAAAATGTAGTTTTCTTAGCTCAGTACACCGACTCACCAATACCATCAGGCTTAAGCTGTTAGGAGGAAGGAGAGAATGGGTATTGAGAGGCAAGATAGTATTGTCTTTTCCAGCACACATGTATTTAGCTGTTCAAAAACACTTCCAAATAACTCTGCACATGGCCTGAACATCTTCGGGTTAGCACTGGCACATCAAATCTCTCTTGTTCTTTAATAGTTGGCTTCCTTTCTACTTTGAAAAGGCCTATGCGTTTATGTTAGGCCCACCTGGAAAATCTCCCTTTTGATGAACCCAACGTCCAAAGTGAACTGATTAGTAGGTTCATTTGTATCTGCAAAAATCTCTTTTGTCGTATAACAAAACATAATCGTGAAATAACGTCTCATCACATTCACGGCTCCTACTCATGCTTGAGGGTCGAAGGCAGATTATAGAGGCAAGGATGACTGGGGGTCATCTGAGAATTCTGACGACTCCAGTCTGCCCTCTGGCCTCCAGTGATCCATGTCTGTACCCACATGCAAAATGCACTCACCCCATCTCAAGGTCCCCAGTCTTATCCTATTATAGTATCAGTTCAAGTCCAAAATCTTATCATCTTAATCTAAATCAGGTGTGAGTGGGGCTTCTGGGCATAATCCATTAAGTAGAGTCTTGGAGCACAATTTCCCTCCACCTGTGGACCTGTGAAACTATAGAGACAAGTGTCTGTCCTAATTCTCCCATTTTGGCAATCTGTGTCTGCTGTCTTTTCTCAGTCAGTCTACCTAGACATACATTCCCACCCTAAGAAACTAGAAAAAGAAAAGCAAATTAAAGCAAAAGTAAGCAGAACAAAGAAATAGTAACGATCCGAGTAGAAATCAGCAAAGAAGAAAACACGGAAAGAAAACCATTAGAATCAAACATTGGTTTGATCGACAAAAAGCTGGTATTACTGATTTGAGATGTTCTCTTCTTCCCTAGGAGTCTACAACTAGAATCTCCTTGTAAACCCCGCTTTAGTTGCCTGCCCTTAATTTTAATACTCTGTGTTTTCATTTTCTTTTCTTTTTTCTTTTTTGAATTGGAGTCTCACTCCTTCACCCAGGCTGGAGTGCAGTGGCACGCTTACAGCCATCCCAGCGTAGACCTGCTGGGCTCAGGTGATCCTTCCCCCTCAGCCTTCCAAGTAGCTGGAACTACAGGCGTGTGATACCACACCGGCTAAATTTTTATTTTTTATTTTTATTGTAGAGATGAGATCTCTCCAAGTTGCCCAGACTGGTCTTGAACCTGTGGCTCAGTCCTCTCACCTCAGCCTCCCAAAGTGCTGGGATTACAGACTTGAGCTGTTGCGCCCGGCCTATGTTTTCATTTTCATTTAGCTCCCTTGTGAGTTCTTCTTTGGCTCATGAGTTATTTGGAAATGTGTCTTTATTTTGAAAACTGGACATTTTAGAGAATATATTGTAGGAACGTGGGAGTCTGTCCCCACTCCCGGGATGATTGTGTTTGCTGTTTTATTTGTTTAGTGACTTTCCTGAACTGATTCTGTAGTCTGTCTCCCTGCAGTGTGTCTTTTCGATGTCTCTGCTCAGCTTCTTAAACAAAAATTCTTGTTGTATTGTTTAAGCTTACTTTCTAGGGCTTATAGATGGTCAGAGGTTGTGCTTAAACACCTTGAGCCAGCAAGTACTCTCCCCTCTGCCGATGACTCTGGGTTGCTCCGGGAATGCATTCAAAGCTCGGGCAGGTGACAGTCAGCCTCCCCTTCCCTTCTGCCCACACGAGGCCTCATGTCTGGCCAGGACTGGCAGATAGCTGGAGCTGTCTGATTGCCCTGAGCGAGTGCACAGCCTTTTGTGTGTCTGCAGCCTTCCAGGGATGTCTAGAAGCTTATCACGGCCCATGTTGCTCTCTCCTTCTCCAGAAAACTGTTAGGTTTCTAGAAGTGTCTGTGGCTTTCTCCAACAGGTGTCAGACCTCGGCAGCTGTGATGTGAACCCCAGCTGTTTGACATCGATATTGCTGTTGTTTTCCACTGTGCCTCAGGTTAGGTGTGGGCCTACCCCCCCACCCCTACTCTGCTCCAAATCCAGCTATTCCCCCCCAGCAGAACTGCCGGTCCTCACCTCTACCCTCTTGTAGAACAAGCTGAGAGTAGGGGGCAAGGGTGGGAGCACCCCACACCACAGGCGTCCACTGCTGTACTGAGATTTAGCAGTTTTTGTTGACTGAGTGCTTCTCCATTTGTTGTATACTTTTGGTCAATTTCCAGCATCCTGAAATGGCCTTTTTTTTTTTTGAGTCAGAGTCTCACTCTGTCGCCCAGCCTGGAGTGCAATGGCATGCTCATGGCCACTGCAGCCTCGGCCCACTGGGCTCAGTTGATCCTTCCATCTCAGCCTTCCAAGTAGCTGGAACTACAGGTGCATGCCACCATACACAGCTAATTTTTTGACTTGTTGTAGAGAAAAGGTCTTGCCAAGATGCCCAGTCTGGTCTCGAATCCCTGCACTCAGGCAAGCCTCTCACCACCATCTCCCAAAGTGCTCGGATTACAGGTGTGAGCCTCCACGCCTGGCCCCAAATGGGTGTTTTTGATAGTTTTGTCCAGTGTCCATGTTTTTAGGGAGAGGATTGCTGAACTCCGTCCTCAGCCACACCAGGTGCCCCAGCCTCTCTCATGAGTGTCCATGTCAGGGCTCAGTGACTCAGTGTGTTGTCTTTCCTAGCAGTGGACTCATCTATCTTAATTTCGATGGGTTTTGCCAGCTTGCCTCCACAGAGGATGTATGTACCTTATCTCCTTTAGCAGTGTTTGTAGCTCTCCTGAAGCAGAAGTGTGTCCTCATCACATCGTTGGCCTGATGGCGTTTTAACTTGCTTTGCTCTGACTGCTGATGAGTTTGAGCATCTCTCAGATGCAGATGAGACATTTGCAGCTGGATGTCAGAGTTGTCGTTTCCGTTCTTGGTCCGTTTTTCTGTTGCTTTGTATTTTCTCTTTCCATTCACTGTTTATGCGCAGCTATTTCTCATGGATGGGTGTTTAGGAGAAAAGTAACATGGTCGGATATAAGCTTCTTGGGGAGACGGAGGAGGAGAACAAGAAGGCGAACGTTTCCGGCCAGCAGGGAGAATGGACTTCACTGCTCTCCCTGGAAGAGCAGCTTTCGGACTCCTGGTCAGCTCCCCTCTCGTTTCTTCCCTTCCACCCCCTTGGCCTTTGCTCGCTTCTCATCTTCTCCGCCAGGAAGCTCCTCTTCACTGGTTTTGAGTCCTTACTTGGCCGATCCGCAGATGGCTTGGGTTGACATCCCGGGTCATATTGTCGTGGCCTCTACTTCTTTGGCTAAATAAAAATGTGCAGAGCATAGATGTGGAGGGCTGGGAGGGCCTTTTTGGCCTCCGCAGGGCCTCAGAATGGCGCCTCCTTCGGAAGGGCTTCCTGATGCCTGGCTTGTGGTCCTGCTTCTGAGTGTGCAGGGAGCCCTCAGGTGCGAAGCTGGGTGGTGGAGACAGCCTGCCGCCAGGGCATCTCAGATAGGAGCTGTCATGGCGGCCGATGACTGGTGTGTGCTGTGCATTTACTTGACCCTTGTAGTAGTCTCTGATCAGAGCCTGTGATGGGCTGAATTGTGTCCCCCCAAATCCCTGTGTTGAAACCTTGACTCCCAGCATCTCAGAGAGTGATTGTATTTGGAGATAGGGTCTTTAAAGAGATAATCAAATTAAAGTGAGGTCTTATGGGTGGGCCCTAATCCAATCTGACCCGTGTCCTTCGTGAGAAGAGGCGATTAGGACACAGCCATACACAGAGGGATGACCATGTGAGGACACAGGAAGAGATGGCATCTACAGCCAAAGGAGGAGGCCTCCAGAGGTACCAGCCCCACCCCCACCTTGATCCTGCTCTTCCCGCCTGACTGTGAGACAGTTCTGCCTGGCCTGTGGTACCTGGTGAGGACAGCCCCCAGAGAACTCACACAGAGCCTTTAACCTTTCCTCTTTTCAAAACCTGACATCTTAGTCCCTCGCTTGAATTGAGAGATACAAATGAGTATGTGTGCACACAGAGCTAGGTAAAGATTCAGGTGTAACTCTACTGAATCAGCATGAATCTGAGAAATGGTATAAATGAATATGTGCCAAGGACAAGAATGTAAAAACTAGTTTTAAAGGCTAAGGAAACTAGATATATAAAATGCCTAGAGATGCTTGTATTCATCTGGAGTTTCAAAGTGTTTTAGGAACACAGATCCTGTTGTCACAGCCCTCAGTGCCTGACAGGAGCATCAGGGTGTCACTTGGAACAGTGACATGAGACCCCCCGCAGGAGGGAAGGGAGCTTGACTAGTCAGGAGGCAAGGGAAGGCCCTGCTAATGTTAAGAGCCAAGATGTTTCATAAACAATAGAAGAGTGCAGCTCTGGGACAAAAGGGCCGGTTCTCCCTCCAGGTTCAGGGCATGGCTATCCAGTGGTGTCCGAGATGAAAACCCTTCCGGTACGGTTGGTGTTGGACACAGGCAGCAGGAGCGTGGTGGTGGTGCTTACTGCAGTCCTCTCTGAAAAGGGGGTTAGTCCAGCCCAGGGAAATCGGATATGGCCTTTGGTTTCAGCTGAAGAAGGCCTTGGTTATGCCAGGCTGCTCTCTCCTCAGCACGGTCCTGGCCGGCTCTGTTTCCACCTGTGGCTAACTAACAAACGGCTTAAGCATTTTATCTCCTCAGTTACCCATTATCTTAATTAGGTTTTTAGTTGCTTCTCAGAGAAGGGGCTGTTACTCCCTGAGTAAGACTCTAATTAGAATGAGTTTTATAATGGAAATTTTATCCTTCAATACTTTAAGAAATTCCTCCACCATCTAGAAAATAGGACCTCCCCATTGTTGAACATTTTGAAAAGCAGTGAAAGTATAAAGAGAAGAGTAAAAATCACCTGTGAGGTCCCCTCCTGGGAAGAGTCACTCTTGATAGTTTGGTCCTTTTCTTTTCTTTTTTCTTTTTTTGAGTTGGAGTCTCACTCTGTCGCCCAGACTGGAGTGCAGTGGCCGCTCCCGGCCACCGCAGCCTCGCCTGCTGGGCTCCGGAGATCCTTCCGCCTCAGCCTTCCGAGTAGCCGGAATTACAGGCGCGCGATACCACGCCCGGCTAATTTTTTTATTTTATTGTAGAGATGAGGTCTCGCCTGCCCAGGCGGGTCTCGAACCCGCAGGTTCAGGCAATTCACTCACCTCAGCCTCCCAAAGGCGCAGGATTACAGGCTGAGCCACCGAGCCCGGCTAGGTCCTTTTCATTTCAGTATTTTCTTAGTATATGCATTTATTGTCTCACATAATTTTAATTTACCTATTTACACAGTTAAATATCCTCTGAGCTTTTCTTAATATATTTATTTCCTCATATTGTGAAGATTGTTTTAAATGTACCTAACCATGTCCCTATTGGGTTTTTAGAATGGTTTCCATTTTTCTGTTTATCAGTAATACTTAGGTACACATTTTTGTACAGAAATGTTGTGCTCCTTCTTGATGAGCTGTGTAGATAGCATCTTAAAAGTGGGATTCTTTGTGGAGGCATAGATATATCTATAGCTAACATTGACATAGAGAGCAATATCTCTATGATCGTTTCAAAATTTGGGGTGGATCAGTGTCTGTCTGTATTCCTATCAGCAGTTTATGAGAATCCCATCTTTCCTTTTCCTCACTGTCATTTGATTCTGTCAGTTAAAAAGCTTTGCTACTTTGACTGGAGAAAATGCACCTCGTTGTTTGAGTTTGTGTTCCTTTAGTATTTGAAGTTGAATAGTTTTTAGAATGTTTATGAGCCATTTCTGTTTCTCATTTGATAATTTTCTCTCGTTACTTTCCTCTTTATTTTGAAATGCTTCAAGCACACAAAAAGTAGATACAGAGTAATGTAATGAACTACTCACATACCCACGAGCCAACTTAAGAAATAAGATATTATAGACAGAGTAACTCCTGCATTGTTCCTAAAGAGACTTTTATGGATTTACTCCAGTGCAAGTGAAGAAAAAGTGTGGGGAGCCCAGGATATTTGTGTTTTGCCAGAGAATTGGATCCCGTGCAGCACTTGACCTGAGAACAGGGAGTGTAGACACAGGTGCTGGGTGCTGGTTGCAACTCAAGGTAGGTGAACAACCCGTGTCCATTTCAGGGAGCCAGAGTCCTCAGCAGCATCTGCTCCCTGTTTCTGGTCCTCTCTGTCCCTGACTTTCTGTGTGTTCTCAGTTTACCCTGCAGGGCCTGTCCAATAGAAAAGCAAGCTTTGTTCTCTCCACCCTAGAAATATAGGGCAGTGTGGCTGGGAGGCTGTGGGTTTTGTATATATAAGATCATGTCATCTGTGAATGGAGATAGTCTTACTTTTTCCTCTCTAATTTTGATACCTTACTCGTTTTTCTTGCCTAACTTCCCCAACTAGAACCTCCAGTACAATGCTGATTAGAAGTGTCAAGAACAGACCTCCTTGTCTTGTTCCTGATCATGTGAGGAAAGCATTCAATCTTTTCCCATGAAGTATGATGTTAGGTGTAGGTTTTTGTGGTTGGCCTTCATCAGGTTGAGTAATTTATATTCTGTGACTGGTTTGAGTGTGTTTTTTTTTTTTTTATTATGAAAGGGCATTGGATTTTTCCACTTTTAATGTGCCTATTGATATCATGTGGTTTTTGTCCATTATTATATTAATATAGCATATTATACTGATTGGTTTTTGTGTGTTAAACCAACCTTGCATTCCTGAGAAAAATCACACGTGGTCATGGAGTGTAATCCTTCTTATATGTTGCTGGATTCAGTTTGCTAGTATCTTGCTGGGAATTTTTATGTTTATATTCATAAGGGTCTGTAGCTTTCTTGTGATGTCTTTATCTGACTTTAGTAGCAGAGTATTACTGGTCTCATAGATTGAGTTGTGAAATGTTCCTCTTTTTCTATTAATATAATATTTTATATTCATCAGCTTAGCTATTAGGTTATTATTTTAATGAAATCTATAGAGTCAATAAACTCTATATATACAATCATATTATTAGCAAATAATAGGAGTTTTGTTTCTTCTTTTCCAGCCCTGTGTCTGTTACTGCTTTTCTCGAACTTCCAGTCCATGTTGGGGTGGTACAAGCTGTCATCATTATTATTCTTGATCTCAAAGTCATTGGTGTCAGTATTTTATCATTAACTATGTTGTTTGGTATAGGTCTTCTTTACATTGTCTTCTATCTGATTAAGAAGGTCTTTTATATGAGAGTTTGCTAAAAAGTTTTGTGAATAGATACTCAGTTTTGTCAAAAGTTTTTGCTGCGTCTTTTGAGATGCTTGTAATATTTTCTCCTTAAGTGTGTTATTGTGGTGAATTATATGGATTAGGGATGTTTTTATGTTAAGCCCACTTTGTACTCAATTTAGTCATGATGAATTTTTCTTTCTATGTGATGAGGAGTCTTGTTTATTGATATTAGTTTAAGGTAGTTTTGCATCAATGTTCATAAGTGAGATTTGCCTATAATTTTTTTGTTGTTATGAACTCAGTTTTTATGTCCAAGATTTATAAAATAAGTTGGGGAGAAATTTATCTTTTCCTAATTTCTGGGAGACTTTAGCTAATATTGGTGTTATTTATTTTCCTTGAAGATTTGGTGGAACCCACTGGTGAAGCCACTTGGGACTAAAGTTTGCTATATGAGAAGATAGTTGACTATTACTTCTAATTTTTTAACGGTTATATCAACAGACTATTTAGGGTCTCTGTGAGTTCTCTGTTTGTGAGTCAGGTTTAGTCTAAAATATATTAACTATAATAAAGTTGTCAATAATACCCTCTTATCTTGCTACATCCATGTTGTCATGATATCCCTGCTTTTTGGTTTTGAGTTGAAGTCTCACTCTGTTGCCCAGCCTAGAGTGCAGTCGCACAATCACAGCCGTGGCCTGCTGGGCTTAGGTGATCCTTCTGCCTCAGCCTTCCAAGTAGCTGGAGATACAGGTGCACGTTACCACATCCAGCTAATTTTCAATTTATTGTAGAGACATGGTCTCGCCAAGTTGCCCAGGCTGATCTTGACCCTCTGGGCTCAGGCAATTCTCTCACCTCTGCCTCTCAAAGAGCTGGGATTACAGACGTGAACCACAACCCCCGGCCCTGCTTTTTTATTCCAGATACTGTTTGTAGTTGCCTTCTATCAGTGCTTCTGTTTCTCTGTCTTTTCTTGGTCAGCGTTGCCAGAAATTTGCCAATTTTATTAGTCTTTTCCATAAATGGAACATTTGGATTTATTATGTTTACATTTATTTATTTTGTTTCATTAATTTCTACTCTTAAAATAATTTCTTCTACTCTGGTTTTAATTTCCTGTTTTTTATGTAACTTCTTGAGATTCGATTAACTCTTTTATTTTTCTCTTCTAATTTGTACTTTTTTTTTTTTTGAGTTGGAGTCTCACTCTGTCGCCCAGACTGGAGTGCAGTGGCCACTCCCGGCCACCACAGCCTTGACCTGCTGGGCTCCGGCGATCATTCCACCTTAGCCTTCCAAGTAGCTGGAACTACAGGTGCGCGCTACCATGTCCGGCTAATTTTTTAATTTATTGTAGAGATGAGGACTCACCAAGTTGTCCAGGCGGGTCTCGAACTCGCGGGCTCAGGCAGTCCACTAACCTCAGCCTCCCAGGGCATGGGATTACAAGCTGAACAACTATTTTTTTTTTTTTTAAGATTGAGTCTCATTCTGTCACTCAGGCTGGAGGGCAGTGGCATGCTCATGGCCACCACAGCCTCTATCTGCTGGGCTCAGGCAATCCTTCCACCTCAGCCTTCCAAGTAGCTGGAATTACAGGCATGCACCATCATGCCTGACTAATTTTTTTATTTATTGTAGAGATGAGGTCTCGCCAAGTTGCCCAGGCTGGTCTCAAACCCGTGAGCTCAGGCAATCCTCTCACCTCGGCCTCCCAAAGTATAGGCAAAAGCCACCGCGCCTGGCTTCTTCTTTTGTAATTTGAAGGTTATAAATCTCCCCCCAACTTCTACTTTAGAAGCGTCCCACAAGTATTGCTATGTAGTAACTTTGCTATAACTAAATGTCAAATATTTCCTAATTACCAGTAGGGTTATTTTTAATCCTGGAATATTTAGAATGTTTCTTAATTATAAACGTTTGGTGATTTTTCTAATTATCTTTTACTGTTGATTTCTAGCTTAATTCCTTTATTTTTAGATAATGTGTTCTTTTGAAATTTATAAAAACTTGTTTTATGGCCTGGGTATGGACCATCACTGTAAATACCATGTATGCTTAAAAGAACATATTTTCTGCAGTTTTTGGGCATAGAGTTTGTCTGAAATCAAGTCACTTTTATCAATAATGCTTAAATCTAGCCGGGTGCAGTGGTTCACACCTGTAATCCTAGCACTTTGGGAGTTGAAGGCGAGAGGATTCTCTGAGCCCAGGAATTTGAGACCAACCTGGCAACTTGGTGAGACCTCGTCTCTACAATAAATCAAAAAATTACTGAGTATGGTGGCACGCACCTGTATTTCCAGCTACTTGGAAGACTGAGGCGGAAGGATCACCCGAGCCCAGCAGGTCGAGGATGGCGTGACTGTGAGGATGCCACAGCACTCCAGCCTGGGTGACAGGTTGACTCAAAAAAAAAAGGTTAAATCTAACCTTGCATACATTTTTGTGTACTTGTTTATTAGTTTCTGAGAGAGGTATGTCAAAATCTCCTACTATGATTATGGATTTATTTATTATTTTAGTTTTCTTAGTTTTTTTCCATCTGTCTTAGCACCATTTTATTAGGAATAACAGATGGTTCCTAACTTCTAATGCTTTTTTTTAACTTTACTATGATGTGAAAGTGATACACATTCAGTAGAAACTGTACTTTAAGTATCCACACAACCATTCTGTTTTTTACTTTTAGTACAGTAGTCAATAAATTTTGTGAGATATCCAGCATTTTACTATAAAATAGGATTTATGCTACATGATTTTGCCCAACCCTAGGTTAATGCCAGTGTTCTGAGGACATTTAAGGTAGGTAGGCTAAGCTACAATATTTGATAACTTAGGTGTACTAAATGCATTTTCAACTTAAGATATTTTTTACTTAAAGTGGGCTTATCAGGGTGTAGTCCCATAGTAACTCAAGGAGTATTTGTATACAAATTTAAGATGCTATATTCCTGGGTATTTAAACTTGTATTATTATCATCCCTGTCTGTAGTCAAGCTTTTTTTTTTTTTTTTTAGTTGGAGTCTCACTCTGTCGCCCAGACTGGAGTGCAGTGGCCGCTCCCAGCCACCGCAGCCTCGACCTGCTGGACTCCAGCGATCCTTCCGCCTCGGCCTTCCGAGTAGCCAGAATTACAGGCACGCACTACCACACCCGACTGATTTTTTTTTATTTATTGTAGAGATGAGGTCTCGCTGCCCAGGCGGGTCTCGAACCTGCAGGCTCAGGCAGTCCACTCACCTCAGCCTCACAAGGGCGTGGGATTACAGGCTGAGACACCGAGCCCGGCTTATTTTTAGTTTATATTAACAGAGCTTTCTTTAGGTTAGATTTTTAAAATATTCAGCAAATATAATTGGCATATAATTTTCTATTTTTTAAACATCTTTCTGAGCCCTTTTAAAATATGTGTTTTTTGTAAAAAGCGTATTATTGGATTTTGTTTTTTAAATCATTTGGCAATTTTCACACTAACTGCAGCTTTCTGTCGCTCTGGTCTCCATAAAACTTGGTCCTTGTGGGTTCAGTGACATTGAGATGTGGGAGCAAGAGGAGGATGAGTCATCAGAGCGGCAGTCCTCTTGCAGCCCCCAGGCGGGGTGACTGTGGATTCCTGAAGGAAGCCAATCTTTTCAGGTCTGGGAGGGCAGCTGCTGCTCCTGGCAAGTAAGGCTCCCATTGAATCTGTTGTTCAGGCATCTCTGCTTCATCTGCCAAGATTTCCCTACTAAGTCTAGGGTCATACTCTTTCCTGGTCAATGCTTTAACTTTCACACAAGGCCGTGAATTCAGTTTACGCTATAATTCTGCAAACCACACTATTAAGTTTTATGTCTGGCTTTTTTTAGCGAGGTCAGTACTGTGTCTACAAGAAATAAGATTCTTTCAGGGTCATTCTCGAAACTTTCTGGTTCTCTGACTGTGACCTAAGTTTCACATTGAGAGAGCTGACCCTGAGAGTTCCAGTGTACTCAGGAGCATCCATAGTCAATTTTCCCTTTGTTCCCCTCTGATTAAGAATTTTTTATGCTCCAAGATTGTGAAGATATTTATCTTATTTTTAAAATTTTTATTTGTTTGTTTATTTTTTGAGTTGGGAGTCTCACTCTGTTGCCCAGGCTGGAGTGCAGTGGCACACTCACGGCCACTCCAGAGATGTCAACCTGCTGGGCTCCAGGGATCCTTCCACCTCAGCCTTCCAAGTAGCCAGAACTACAGGCGCATGTTACCACACCCGGCTAATTTTTGATTTACTGTAGAGACAAGGTCTCGTCAAATTCCCCGGGCTAGTCTCAAACCTACAGGCTCAGGCAATCCCCTTGCCTCAGCCTTCCAAAGTGCTGGGATTACAGGCTGAACCACCCAGCCTGGCCAATATTTATCTTTTTAAAGCTTTATTGTTTTACCTTTCACACTGAGACCTGCAGTCTATCTGGAATTAATTTTTGTGCATAGCGCGAGGTAGGGATCATGATCCATTTTTTGCTCAAATGAGTTGACCCAGCAACATTTACTGAAAAGACCATTTTTTTTTTTGTCTCTGTGAGATTCTGTTCTGGAACTCTCATTTCTGTTCCCTTGGCCTACTTGTCCTTATACCAGTACCACACTCTTAATTATTGTAGCTTATGGTGAGGCTGAAACCTGACAGTGCTGTCCTTCAACTTTGTTGTTGACCTTCAGACGTACCTTTGCCCTTTGCATTGCCTTATATACTTTACCAGTTCTCGTGTGCACATACACACTCACACTCACACACATGCATGTACACATGCATACACACACATACACATACACACACACACACACACACACACACACACACACACACACTCTGAGACTTGACTTGGGATTGCATTGAACCCGAGTACAGTTTGGGGAGAACTGACATCTTCATGTTCCATCAGCTTGGTATATTCTTCTGTTCATTAGCTCTGTAACTTCTGTCACTGTGTTTTGTATTTTTCTGTGTAGTGGTCTTGCACATCTTTTGGTAGATTTGTTTCTTAGTTGTTTTATGCTTCTTTACACTTTTAGAAGTGACATCACTTTTTATGTATCCTTTTTCTCTTTGTTCCCGGTCTTTAAAAGTATTAATGTTGTGTATTAACTATCTCTATTACCTTGCTAAATTCACTTGTTAATTCTAATTACATAGATTATTTTGCATTTTCTACATATGCAGTCACATTGTCTGAGAAATAATTGTAATTCAGTTTCCTTCTTTTCAATCGGTGTATCTTTTATTTGTCTGTTTTCTTGCTTGTACTTGCTAGAACCTCAGTGCTGACTGGAAGTAGTCATGGCAGATATCTTTTTCTTGCTTCTAACTGGGAACGAGAGGTTTCAGTAAACATTTTCTTTAGAAATATTTCCCCTAAGGTTAGAGTTGGTCCTAAAAAGTTGGGCTGATCTGTTCCCATCTAGCCATGGTCCCTTTGTAGGGTTTATGGTGAGAACGAAATGGAGTACATGCAAAATGCCCAGAATAAAGCTCGTGTAGAGGAGTGCTTGTCAAATTGTCCTTAAGTAGCTCCTTTTTTGGTACATTCTGAATGATTTTGCAAGGATGCTTGATTGACTTAGAGCTCCGCGTCCCTTGCTAACCTAGAGAAGGGAATTCCAGCTGAAAGAAGACTTGTTCAAGGCAAGTCTGTCCCCTGCATTCCTCAGCAGCTACTGCAGTTTATTCATCAGGTTATCTCTTAACCCCAGCTGTTACTAGGGATCACTTTAAAACAGTCTCCTGCTGGGCGCAGTGGTGCCTGTGAGTCCTAGCTACTTGGGAGGTCAAGGACTAGAGGCTAGGAGTTTTAGGCTGCAGTGTGCTATGATGATTGCACCTGTGAATCGTCACTGCACTCCAGCTGGGCAACATAGTGAGACCCTGTCTCTAAATCAATAAATAAGTCTCATTTTCCTAGATTTGGCAAGATTCCCCAACACAGAGATCCTTCATTCCCCACAAGCCTCCAGTCATAATCACCTCCTCTCTGAGGCATCCTCCCGCCAGGAGTGTGAGTAAGCAACAGAGACAGTTTCACGTTGTATATGTTGTTTCAGGCCTTCAGGGTCCAGGGAGAGAAGAAGAAAAGAAAACAGGATGAGGAGTGAAACCTGCCAGTTGAATTTGCAGAGGAACATGACGCTCAGGAAAAGAGACATGTTTTTCTTTCCAGTTGTATTCAAAGCCTGCAGTGGGGACTCTGATGATGGTCACCAGCTGCCGTCTGGGTTCCCTGTCCATCCCCCGGCACTCTGCGTCCTTTCCTCTCTGCCAGCAGAGGGTCACTAGACACGTCCTCCTCGTGGAGGGAAGGGAGGGTTGCACAGAAGAGAACCGCGTGGCCAGGGTGGCATCCCTGCCCCCTTCCTGCAGCAGTGACCTCTCTGGGAGACACAGGGCCGAGATTCTCGCCTTGCAGGGCCGTGCTCAGAGGCTCCGTCCCGGGCCTCCAGCGGGAGCTTCCAATGCCCCTCTCCGTGCCTTACCTCCGTGCAAGGAGGCCGTCGACCTGGGTCTCAGCTCTGTCTTTTCCTGTTCCTTCCCAACTCCAGCGTCGAAGGCAAACAGTTCCTCTCAAGTCAGGGCCTATCTGCTCAGTTGTGTCTCCTCTGGGAAGCCTGCAAGTGCTGTTTCAGGCTCTCTCCGAGTAGTACCGTCTCTTCGGATGCTGGGAAGTGTCTTTCTGCTGCGGGTCTGCGGTCCTGTGTGCTAGCAGATGCTTGGGAACGAGGCAGGTCCTGGGGGTTAACTTGGGTGAAGCGCCGCAGTCCCCCCAGGGCCCAGGAGCCCCGACCTCCCTCTTTCCTGCCAGCTTGTTTTTCTGCCTCTTCACCAGAGGGTGGATAAATAAGGGGGGACTGGGGAGACCCTGTCTGCCAACTCTCTCTCCAGGAACCAACAGACATTGATCCGGAGAATTAGAAATCCCCACGAAATACAGATTGTAGGTTTTTCACGGAAGCTTTTCTAAGCCCTGTAGGTTTCCGTTTTCTCCCTGTAAGAAATTGCTGTGGACCGTTAGAGCTTTGGGGGAGGGTAGTACCCTGGCACTGGTTCTTCCGCCTGGCGCTGTGTTCCAGAACCTTCCAGACAACTTTTACCAAGACAGATTCCTGGGCATCCCTCAAACCTACTGAATCATTAAAACCTCCGATCCCACTGAACTCATCACACTGGAGCAGGAAGGTTTAGTGATCCTTGAAAAAAATGAGGCTATTAGGATGAAGAGACTGTGACTAAAATCAGTCAGCACGACTTGCCCTTCTCGTGGGGAAGGTTTCAAAAGAAATGGAGGTATCCTGACTTCCCAGCCTGGGGGTGTATCCTCTTCACTCCATGGCAAAGTCTAGCATTTGTATTTTATTGTTAATTTTATATTTTTATATTTTTGAGTTGGGGTCTCACTCTGTCACCAGGCTTGAGTGCAGTGGCGCAATCACGGCTACTGTAGCCTCAACCTCTTAGGCTCAGGCAATCCTTCTGCCTCAGCCTCCCAAATAGCTGAGACTACAGGCATGTGTTGCCACGCCCGGCTAATTTTTTGACTTATTGTAGAGATGAGGTCTCACCAAGTTGCCCAGGCTGGTCTTGAATTCCTGGGCTCAAGCGATCCTCTCGCCTTGGCCTCCCAAAATGCTGGGATTACAGGTGTGAGCCACCGTGTCTGGCAACTCAGTTACAGTTACCTGATACCTGGGTACCTACCTCCCAGAGCTGAGAAGTAAAGATTTTTTATCATGTTTGTTTAGAGTTTTAAAAAGTAAGTAAAATATGATATAAAGATATATTTTATTATAGCTTATGTATAACATATGTTCTATTACTTCAGTTCATGATATTAAATCATGTAAAGTCAAGTCCTTCTTCCCACCATCCCCAGACTGTTCCTGCCCTGTCCGTGAGAACAGCCACGTGTTTGCAGTGTGCCTTTTCTGTGGTGAAAAACAGCTTTAAGTGCTCATGGCATACAAACCACAAGCAATGCACAGTGGTGTTTTAGGGACTTTGTACAAAGCTGTTAACCACTGGTGTCACTTCCCATGTGTTGCTCTGCAGTTGGTGTTTTCCCCTCTGTGGTCCCGTCGCGGCTGGCTCTGTCTTCTCTCTGCAGAGCCGTCACCCTGTGGCTCGTGACTCCCTGGGTGGGTTTGGTCCTCTGCTCATTTGAGCAGTGCTGCAGTGGCCATCCTGAGACAGGGGTCCAGGCCCACACGTGTGCGCATGTGTGCACCTGTGCAAGGGTCTTACAGGGTGTTGATCAGGCTGCTGTCCACACTGGCTGTGCCAGCTGTGCTCGTGGTGGCAGTGGACGCTGCTCCGCCTCATCCCCATGTCTGCACTTGAAGGGAGGTGCCAGTGAGCCTTGTGGCCTTGGGTTCAGGGGCAACTGCTGCTCCTCAGAGCCGGGGTCTCCCTTCCGGCTACTAGCCACAGGTTGGTAGCCCTGGCCTCTGCACTCATGGAGGGCCCACCCAGGACCAAGGAAGTTCTGATGTGCAGGATGCCCAGCCCTGGGACCCTGCGAGGGGTCATCTGAGAGGGTCTCTCAGATGACCCCTCGCGTGTGGAACCCCACGTAGAGAAGCTGGGTCCACTTGGCTGTGAGCCGCCCTTGTGGGTTACACCCCAGGGGACTCTGGCCGGGAAGATCCGTTGCCGCCGGCCGCGGCTGGCCCTTGGAGAGCCCCTGGGAGGCTAGGAGGAGAGGCGGCCTTCCCTGGGGCTGCAGGACAACAGTGGGCGGGGACTTTCAGAGGTCATTCTGAGGTGTACCTTCTCCTACAAGCTGGTCTTGGACTTGGGAGAAACTTGGGGGCTGGAACATCATTTTGGACTGCTTTCTTCTTTCAGATCTGGCTCATGGTTGTGCGACGGGGCCACGCTGTGGTGCCTGCCACACTCCTGAGAGGTTGACTAGGACAGAGCAGAGGAGCTGGATCCCACCTGCCGGGCGCTTGCCACCCATGGGGCCGGGCTGGGCTGGGCCGGGCTCTGCAGCCAGCAGGAGCGCGGGGCGGTGAGCGGTGAGCCCAGCAGCCTCGCAGCCTCGCACTGCGGCTGGCGCCCCACAGGCCCTGGCGCCTCCCGCAGCCCCGGCCCCCTGCGGGCTGCAGATGCGCAGGCTGCCTTCCTGCTTGGGAAGGACGGCTCAGCTCGGCCGCAGCTTGGTAAGGCATGCCTTGGCCTGCTGCCGGCTTTTGTCTTGTTTTGTTGGAATGGCTGGAGGAGAGGCTGCCGCAGATGGGGACAGTCTTCACCTGAAAGGCCGAGCGGAGGGGACTTGGCAGCGGGCTCAGAAAAGAAAGCGCCAGCCAACCAGGACCGTGAACGGGTTCACCTACTGCAGCCTGCCATCCTCCCTAGAGCCTTAGTGTAGAGCACGGCCTGTTTCTGTGGGTATGAGATCTTAAATGTCTTCTAAGGGTCGGTGTTATTTCTGGGCTGTGTGTGCACGTGTTTATATTTGTGTGTGCGTATGTGTTTGTGTACATGGGCGTGCATATGCGTATGTTTGTGTGTGATTCTCTATGTGGCCAAGTGCGTGTGTATGTATGTGTGTGGGTGCATGGTTGTATGTGCAGGTATATGTGTATGCGTGCATTTGTGTATTTATGTGTGCATGTATGTGGGTTGCATGGGTGTGTATGCATAAGTGTGTGTGTGTGTTTGTGACGTGTGTGTTTGTGTGCCTGCTGTGACCCGGGGATGTCAGTGTAGCTTCGGAAAGGAGGCAGCTGTGCTGTTGCAGAAGCTGATCATCGCTGGCTCCATGAGCTGGGGTGATGGGGCAAGGGGACCACCTCTTCCTTGTAGGGGAGATGACAGTTGGGGAGAGGACGATGACTGGTCTGCCTCCTCTAATCGGAAACCCCCCTCCTGAAGTCCTTCCCTGTCCACCTGCTGAATCCCCGGGTCATACCCAGTGTGTGAGCACTGCCCTCACTGCTGTCTAGCTCAGTGAGAAAAGGCGTCTCTAAGGCTGGGCTCCGGAGCCCTAAGGCTGTAGTGTACTCACGGAGAAGGAGCAGAAAGGGGCACAGGTGGACAGGGAGGGTTCTAGGCTCGTGTGGTGACCCTGCAGAGGCTGCGTCTTCTGTGGGGAAAGGTGTTTGTAGCTTTGAGGCCCTGAGGGCCATGGTGCTGGCCAGTGGAGCGGGCCAGGGTGTGTCCTTGGGGTCCTGTAGGGCAGGCATGGTCCCCTCTCAGCCTCGGGATTGGACAGGTGGGCCGCGGGCTCTGCAACTGCCCTGGGGCCACTCTTCCGGGATCACCATGGTGGTGCCAAGGTGCGGTCCAGTTTTTCGAGGCTAGTGGGCAGAGTCCTGGAGCCGTCGCCAGAGCTGCTTTGACAGAACAACGACAGGTGTCAGAAGGAACGCCCGAGGACCTGGGAGATGCACACCGTCGCTTCTGACTGCTCACCCCACGTTGCTTCTGTTTCAGGGGTCAACGCCCAGGCCCGGAGACTGCAGCGGAGCCGTGCAAAGGGCGCCCTGGCCCTGGCCCCCGGGGGCGCCCGGAGCTCCCCTCCTCCAAGGCTGCGCCGCACAGTCAGCGAGACCAGCCTGAGCCCAGCCTCCACCCTCCCCGACGCTGCCCAGGGCTCCGAGGGGCCCGGCCAGGACGCCATGCGCTACTCGCTGTACCAGTCCCCACACCTGCTCCTCCTGCAGGGCTACAGCCAGCAGCACGTGAGCCGCCCTCCTGCCCCCTACCCGAGGGACCACGGCAAGACCCAGAAGTGGAGGCCTCTTCTTGTCCTGGGCGGTGTGGCTGCGGCCCCGTCTGTGGCCAGGCTGTGGATGTGGGCTGTGGGCGCATATGCGGGGCCCGTCCCCTGTCCTTTGTCCAGGCTGTGGTGGGAGGTGGCAGGGGAGGGCTCCCGACTTCCCCGGTCCCAAAGGGGTCTGCCCTTGGCAGTGGCCCCTTCATGGAGAGCTCGCCACCACAGAGAACTGTCCAGGCTATGTGGAGAGAGGGGCCTGGGCAGGTGACCAGGGCAGTCAGCTCCCTGCCCCAAGTGATGGTGGACTCCAGTCACCCCGTGGTGGCCACATTCTTTGAGGAGGCACAGAGAAAAGACCACGTCGCCCCACCCACCCCAGAGCTGGTTCTCACCACTTAAGTCAGAGCATCTCCATCGCAGCACCTAGCTCAGAACACACTCCAGGCGTGAGGTCCCCGTCCCTGTCATTTGCTCTCTCGATTACTTGGTCCTTTCTGCTCCATCTCCATGAGCACTCTACAGCCTTAGGGCTCTGGAGTCCAGTCTTGGAGACGTCTTTTCTCGCTGAGCTGGACAGGAGGTGGGCAATGCTCACACACTGGGAATGACCTGCGGAATTCAGCAGGACTTGGCCCCGACTATAGAGAAGCCGGCATCTATTTTCGGGCCAGCCCTGACCTGGCTTCTCACTGTCCCAAAGCTGTGTGGCTCTGGGACCTCTCGGGTGCCTCCTCTGGAAAGCCACCTCCCCAAGGGTGGGCAGATGCAGGTTTTCAAGGGCTGCTGGTGGCTCTGGTGTGAAGTGGCCTGGGACACGTGGAGCAGCTGGGGACAGCAGTCCAAGCCACGTGGCTTAAGGAACCCAGCAACCAGAGACGGGCCGCCTCCCCTTCCCCCTGCTCATGTTGCCCGAGGCAGTGTCCTGTCCCTGAGTGGAGTGTGTGTGTTTCAGGACAGCCTGGTATACGTGCTCAACCGGGACCGGCACACGGTGGGCCAGCGGACGCCCTCCAGCAAGCCCAGCATCAGCCTCTCTGCCCCTGACATCCTGCCCCTGCACTGCACCATCCGCCGGCATGTGCCCCCGGGCGCTGGCCAGGCCGCGGGGAGGCTGGTCCTGGAGCCCATCCCCGGGGCGCCCATCTCCGTCAACTTCTCCGAGGTGGGGCGGAGGACCGTGGTGCTAGACCACGGGGACCTGCTCTCCCTGGGCCTTTACTACCTGCTGCTGTTCAAGGACCCCGCGCAGGCCCAGCCCCTGCCTGCCCGAGCCCTGGCCCGCCTTCGAGCTGTGCCGCAGAGCTGCAGGATGTGCGGGGCCGTGCTCAGGGCCCGGGACACCGTCTCCTTGCCGGCCACCCTTCCTCGGCGACGGCAGCTGCACTTGGAGTTTGAGCCCGACCTGGAGGACGCGCTGCTGCGGAGGATCATGACGCTCGTCGAGCCGGGGGGCGACGACCACAAGCTGACCCCCGCCTTCCTCCTCTGCCTCTGCATCCAGCATTCAGCCACCCACTTTGAGCTGGGCGCGTTTGGACAGCTCCTGCTCAAGATAGCCAAGACGATCCGAGACACCGTCTGGGTCAGTGGCGCCAGGGGCGGGCGGGCTGTGTCCGGTGTCCTCGGGCTTGGGGCGGAGCGGGTCTGAGCTCGGCCTGGCCCTGAGTGGGGGTGGGAGCTCCTCTGGCCCGTGTACCCCCATGGTGGTGCGGGGCTGAGCCGAGGGCCCGCCCACCCTGCCCATCGATACCTCCCCCTGGCAGGCAGATGGGGGTAGCGCCCTCGGCAGCACCGTGCCCTCGAGGGCCAGGCTGGCTGGGGTCAGAGGCCACCTGAGCTCGAGGCTTGTGCCCCACCCACGGGCTAGCCTGGCCTGTGCCGTCACCTGCCCAGGAATGTGGCGCTCAGAGTGTGGGCCCTGCAAGGCCAGGGGACATCGGGCTCCACAGGCCCCTGCCCGGGAGCCCTGGAGCTCCCCCGGGCCGGGTGCCCTGTGCTTTCTGCCAGCGGTGGCAGAGCCACTGCCCGCCAAGCCGCCCTACTATGAGCCCCTTGTCTACTTGGCAGTGGGGTGCAGGGTCAGCCAGCTTTTGTGCATGGACACACTTTCATACAGGTCAGGGTCTCTCAGCCTCGGCCCCTGGGCCGTGGTCAGGAGAGTTCCTTACCATGCGGCATCCTGTGCATTGTAGGGCATTCAGCTGCACCCTTGGCCTCCACCCACTAGAGGCTGACAGCAGCCACCCTTTCCCCCCCATGCACAAATGGCTCCAGGCATTGCCCAGCATCCCTGGGGGCCACTGCAGCCCCGGTGGGCAGCTCTGCCCGGACTCTGCGAGCTTCCCACAGTCACGGCCTCCCTGCCTGGCCTCTGCCCCACAGGGCCTCGGCTCCCAGAGACCCAACAGACAGGTTGTTCAGAGACCCTTGCTAACCCGGGCCATGTTTATTTAGAGTAGGTGTGGGAAAAGGAGGTCATTTGGCTGCGTAGAAACTTCGATTTCTCATATTAAAATCCACATTGAAGATGTTTGAAACCTTTAAAAAGTAAAAGCACAGGCTGTCCCACCCCAAGGTTTGTATGAGCCGTCCTATGCATTGTGGGTGCCATAACCCATGGGTCTAAGTCGTGTCTCCTTGAGTTCGCAGCGTGGGATTGACATGCAGTCACAGGCACAGGGCCAGGTGAAGTCTGTGTGTGTGGAAACGGCTCACACCTTGGCCAGCTATGTCCAGCAGTGACCTGCTGCTTAGAAGTCAGAGATTTTCACTTGATCATCCTTTCCTGAGTCTTCTCTGCCAGGCACAAGTAAACCGAATGCTTGGTGTCACTCTCACAACCACCCTGGAGAACAAGCTTCAGCTGAGTCCGAGTTGCCCAGTTATCCCACTGTGTCCTCAGTCCAGTCCCCACAACATCTAGGGCCAGCCCTGCCCTGAAACTGAGGCTCCAGCTGTGAACTGCCTTCTCCAAGTCCCAACCTTGTGAATGTCACACTGAGTCGAATCCACGCTTCCCTTGGACCCCACTGCGCCTCCCCACCTATGCGTCAGCTCAGCCCTGCCTAGGTCCCCCTTGAATGTCACCTGCTCGTTGGTTTCGACTCTGTTGCCACTCCCCATCCTTGTTGCTTATCAGATACACAGGTGGGTGTGCATCTTAGAACAGCAACAGCAGCAGGTAGGGCTGCCTTTAGGCAGGTCCAAACTTACGCGAAAGCAAGAATCACTTCTTGATGAAAAGTGACGGCGGCACAGAAGTTTTAGCTACGCCTGAGCCCCTGCTGGGAAATTGAACTGTATTATGAGTATTCAAGTGCCTGTGCATCTACGTATTGTTACTGGGGCTGGCATTTTAAAATGCCAGTGTTGAGCTTAGCAATGAGAGTGTTTGTGGACTCTTCTGTAGTGTTTGTGAAGCGTTTAGCCCATCTGTGCTGTTTCCAAATGGCTAGTTGTTATGGAAGCAGGAGGGCTGTGGAAGTTTTCCATTACAGGAAGCATGTAGGTCACATTCCGTAATGGAAGGGAAAGATGAGAGTCCAGTGGAAAATGGACTTTCCAGCACAGCTTAGAATAAATAGCGTGGCATGGGACGTCTGGGACAGCCGTGGCTTGCTTTCCTGCAGACGGTGTCCTAATGTGTGTGTGAATGTGTGCCTGGGTCATCCTGTTTTCTCAGATTTGCTTTTTTTCCCTTTTGTGATTGCAGGAGAAAACCAAAGAGCTGGCAGAGAAGCAGGCGCAACTGTAAGTGTGGCCAGTTAACCGTCCTGCCTCTCAGAGCAGGTTGCCTGAGGGCTGGTGCTCTCCTGGAGCCAAGTCTAGAGGCCTCCCCATGCCTTGGGGTCAGCTCCAGGCTCTGTCAAACCGTCCTTCCATCTCAGAGTGCCTGGCTCTGTCTCCTGAATCATGGCCGGGGAAGCTCTGAGTTTGGACCAGTTCTCCAGAGCGTCCTTAAGGCTGGGCGGGTGAGGTCCCCTTCGGGCCGTCCCCTCTTCCTCCCTGAGCAAGTGTTAGAACTAAGCTGCTCCTTAGGGAAGGGGCACCCAGGTCAGAGGCAGGGCAGTCGCCGCCACTCTCCAACGGCTATTTGCCCAGAAAGCATGATGTCTGCCTAGACCCTGCTGGGGGACTCAGAAAGACAATTTGGATTGGTCAGGTACAGACGTGTAGCCCTCGAGGCCCACGGTCCCTCTTGAATGGACCCCACAGGGAATGCCTGCATGGGGAGGGCAGCGTAGACAGTGGATGTGGACAGTGGACAGAGAGCATCGTGCTCTCTCAGTGTAGCTGAACCTGAAAACACTGCTGGAAAGAAGCACCCAGAAAAGTATCTGCAACGTGATTAAGTATTTATTATGTACACACACTCATAGAAAGTTCACGACACAGCCAGCCAGTTTAAGATACACACCTGTGGTGACACTGGAGAAAGCAGCATGGAAGGTGGTGGCCATGCTGGGCAACAAGGAAGAGGCCCGAGTCTTGGAGGCTCGGGGCTGCATGGCTGGCAGCCCACCCCGGCCCCCACAAGTCAGGCCACGGTACCCAGAGATCATGTCACCCATCAACAACAGCCCACTTGTAAAGAACATGGTGCTGCAGGTGCATGCTTACATCTGCTCCAGGTACCCATAAAGGAAACAGGTCCTGTCCTTTCAGAGGTAGTCACAGGCATGAGGAACAGAAGCCTCAGGTTGGGGGCTGCTGGCCTGGGAGTGTCTGGCCGTCCTCTCTGCCCAGCCCATGGAGCTGGGCTCACAATAACTTTCTCTTTCACAGACAAATATGCCCTCCCCAGAGCGAGATCGGAGTGCTATGTGCTGAGTATGTGTCTCGGGCCTTTGAGGTCTGGGACTGCAGGTGGGACCCAGGCTCTGCCTCCCAGCACGACTTGCAGGGGCTCCATAGAAACCCCCAGAAGCATCAAAAAAGGATGGTTGACAGCCTGACCCATAGCGGGGGAGGTGGCCAAGGCATAGACACCTGTGGTGGCATCCTGCTTCCCACCAGCTCTCTGTGGGCCCAGTGATGGGTGTGGGGGTCTCCCCCTAGCCCTGCTTCTGCCCTGCTTCGGGACGGCTGGAGTTCTAGGGTTTAGGGGGGCGTGGACGGGACAGGAGCCGCCCATCCCTCGTCCTCCTCAGTGCCCAGGTGCAGGTAAGCCTGGAACCTTCCACCCCAGTGCCTGTCTGCTGGGCAGCCTCTGGCACCCCTTGTCTGAAGTGCCGATCCAGTGTCCCTGCTGGTAGGAAGAGCCCTGGCCTTTCCTGCAGCAGTGGCATGCTCGTGCTGTGTTTTCCAGAACCTTTATTGTCAGGGCCCTAAAACAGCCGTTTCCATCCCTAACACGTGCTTATGATGTTTTTTTTTTCCTCTTAAAAACAATGAATCACTTCTAAAATACATAACAATACAGAATATGTCACTTAGCCATGAGCCCACACCTGGATTTCACATTATTAACATTTTGCCATGTTTGCTTCAGATCTTTGTATGTGTGTTTCTTTTGAATTGTGAAGGGTCATTGAATTTTGCTAAATACACTTTCTGCATCTGTGATCATTATATTTTTCACTTTAATCTGTCAGTGTGAGGCACTGTGTTTGTGGGTTTTCTCATGTTGAGCCATTAGTGAGGCCCTGGGATTAAACCCTTCATGACTATTGGGATTTTTTTAGCACAGCAAGCTATGCTGTGTTGATGTGTGTGTGTGTGTGTGTGTATGTGTGTGTGTGTGTGTGTGTGTGTGAATGCAACACACACACATATAATATTTGAGCTATCAGGTAAAATATGTATTTATTGTGTACGACATGATGTTTTGAAGTCCATATATATGTGGGAGGGCTAAATCTAGCTAATTAACGTGGCATTACCTCACATAGGTATCGCTTTTGTGGCAAGAACACTCAGCATCCACTATCTGAGCATTTTTAAGAACACAGAACATTGTTGTTGGTAGTCACTGTGTTGCCCAGAAGAGCTCTTGAACTCTGCTGACTGAAATTCTGTATCCTTTGACCCGCATCGCCCCACCACTCCTCCCTGCCCTCAACGCCCCAGCTCCTGGTAGGCACCATTCTGCTCTCTGCTCCTATGGAATCAACTGTTTCACATTCCACGTATGAATGAGATCATGAGGTCTTTGTCTTTCTGTGGCTGTCTTATTTCACTTGATGTAATGGCCGTCAGGTTCATGCATGTGGTTGAAAATGGCAGGATGTCCATAGTCTTCCACTGTGGGGAAACACCACATCTTCTGTCTCCATTTATCCATAAAAAGACACTTAGTTGACTCTGCCTTGGCTATTGTGAATAATGCTGCAGTAGACATGGGCGACAGATGTCGCTTTGACATACGTATTTCATTTCCTTTGGATATATAACAGCAGTGGAATTCCTAGATCACATGGTAGTTCTAATTTTAGTTTTTTGAAGCACCTCCATGCTGTTTTCTGCAATGACTGTACTAATTTACATCCCACCAGCAATGTGCCAGCCTTTGCCAGCACTTGCTGTCTCTTATCTTTTTGCTAATAGCCATTCTAACAGGTGTCGGTGACAGCTCCTTGTGGCTTAGATGTGCATTTCCCTGATGATTAGTAATGTGGACTGATTTTTTTTTTTTAAGTCAGTATCTCACTCTGTTGCCCAGGATCTCACTCTGTTGCCTAGGCTGGAGTGCAGTGGCACAGTCATGGCTCACCATAGCCTTGAACTCCTGGGCTCAGGTGGTCCTCTTGTGTCAGCCTCTCGAGTAACTGGGACATGCCACCACACCCGACTAATTTTATTTTGTATAGAGACAAGATCTTGCTATGTTGCCCAGGCTGATCTCAAGCTCCTAAACTCAAGCAGTCCTCCTGCCTTAGCCCCCCAAAGTGTTGGAATTAAAAGTGTGAGCCACTGTGCCTGGCCGATTGTTGATATTTTGATTATCTGAATTTATCACAATGGGTCTACAAATTCTTTTTTTTTTTTTGCTTTGTCCTTGTCTGCTTTTAGTAACAAGGTTCACAGAAAATGAATTGGGAAGCTTTCTCTCTTTCTCAGTTCTCCAAATCAGTTTGTATGAGGTGACTTTCTGGACCTGAACTTTGCTAGAAGTAGGGTAACGGATCAACTGAGGTGGTGCCCATCGAGGTTGGAGATGGAGACCTTTGCTGATTCCATTTCTCTAATGATTATTGGTTTGCCAGGTTTCTGTGTCTTCTTTGTTAATTTTGGTACTTTTTACTTTCCTAGAAAATTATCTATTACTATGCGTTTTCAAAGTTATTGAAATAAACTTATTGGTTACATTCTCTTATGACATTTTTCATCTCTTAATATATTTGTAGTTATAGTCTCCTTTTAAATTCCTATTGTGTTTATTTCTTTTCTCTTTTCTCCACCATCTTTGTTTATCTTTCCAGGGATTTAACTATTGTTAGCTGTTTCAAAGACCAACTTTATTGTTTTTATTTACTTTTTCTTTGATTGCTATTCAATTAATCTCTTTATATCTTTTTTATTATATGACGTCTACTGTAATTTCTTTGATTCGTGAATTGTGAATTGTTTCAAAAGTTTTTTGAATTTCTAAATTGACTTTCTGCTGTTTTTACTTTTAGTTTTGATTATGATAAGAATACATGGTTTGTAAGGTTTCTGTGTTTTGCAAATTGTTAAGAATCATTAGTTGTGGTCGGGTTCGGTGGCTCAGCCTGTAATCCCAGCACTTTGGGAGGCCGAGACGAGTGATTCCTTGAGCCTGCGGGTTCGAGACCCGCCTGGGAAATTTGGCAAGACCTCGTCTCTATAATACATCAAAAATTAGCCAGGCGTGGTAGCACATGCCTGTAGTTCCGGCTACTTGGAAGGCTGAGGCAGAAGGATCGCTGGAGCCCAGCAGGTCGAGGCTGCGGTGGCCGGGAATGTGCCACTGCACTCCAGTCTGGGTGACAGAGTGAGACTCCAACTCTAAAAAAAAAAAAAAATAGGATGCTTAGTGGTTAGTATGTGGTCAATTTTGCAGATATTCTAGGCTCATGTCTGTAATCTCAGCACTTTGAGAGGCCGAGGCAGGAGGATTACTTGAGGCCAGGAGTTTGAAACCAGCCTGGGCAATATAATGAGATCTCATCTTTACAACAATTAGCCAGGTGTGATGGCACATGTCTGTAGTCCCAGCTCTTCAGGAAGCTAAGGTGGGAGGATCACTTGAGTCCAGGAGATTGAGGCTGCGGTGAGCTATGATCATGGCACTGCCACAGCACTCTAGCCTGGGCAACAGAGTGAGACCCTGTCTCCAAAAAACAAAAAACAACAACAAGCATTCTATATGTACTTAAAAGAATAAATAGTTTATTTCTTTACGCAGATTTCAGTGTATGTCTATTAGGTGAAATTTAGTTACTCTTTATTTATAGAACTCTATTACATGGCAGCTGTTTTTGGTCAGTTTATGTTCTCTTATTCTGACAAAAATAAGTTAACATTTCCCATTATGATTATGGATTTGTAAGTTTCTTTTAAAAAATATCAGTTTTTGACTTTTCTAATTCAACAAGTGGAGAAAGGTATTAGTTTTGTTTTATTTTCATTGATACTCTGTAGGAAGTTGTGTACACCTTTACAGGAATCCTTTTCTTTCTTTTTTTTTTTTGAGTTGTAGTCTCACTCTGTCACCCAGGCTGGAGTACAGTGGAATGCTCACGGCTACCCCAGTGTTGACCTGTTGGGCTCAGGCGATCCTTCTGCCTCAGCCTTCCAAGTAGCCAGAACTACAGGCATGTGCTACCATGCCTGGCTAATTATTTTTTGATTTATTGTAGAGACGAAGTCTCGCCAAGTTACCCGGGCTGGTCTCGAACCCGTGGGCTCAGGAAATTCACTCACCTCGGCCTCCCAAAGTGCTGGGATTATAGGCTGAGCCTCCAAGCCCAGCCGTGGGCATCCTTTTCAATCGTTCCTCTTAAAGTCATTTCCCTCCCTGTCCTAATGATTCTTATTGCCCTAGAATCTTTCTTCCCTGTTGTTAATACTGTGTCACTTTTCATTGGTTTACTTTTGCCTGGTAAGTTTTTTATGCCTTTACATTCAACCTTTCTGTGACCCCTTCCTTGTCTTTTCTTTTTAACAAGTCGAGTCCTTTAGGTTTGTTGCATGTCTTTACCACCTGTTTTGTGCTTTCTGTGTACCAAGTTTATTACCTTTATACTTTCTTGTCTAATTGGATTTTTTAAATTCCCCCTTTTGCTTTCTTCTCTATTGGCTTCATAATTATTCCTAAAATAGCCATATCTCTATCTTTTTGTTGAACACTCGCTCTTGGAAGGCTCTGCCTCCTGGCTGGGCACAGTGGCTTATGTTCTTAATCCCAGCACTTTGGGGGCTGAGGCGGGAGGATTGCCTGAGCCCAGAAATTTGAGACCAGCCTGGGCAACATAATGAGCCCTCATCTCTAAGAAAATAAAAGTAAAAAAATTAGCCAAGCATGGTGGCGCATGTGTATATTCCCAGCAACTTGGGAGTCTGAGGCGGATGGATCGACTGAGCCCAGGAGGTCAAGGCTGCAGTGAGCTGTGAGTGTGCCATTGCACCGTAGCTTGGGGGACAGAGTGACGCCCTGACTCAAAAAGAAAAAAAAAAAGAATACTTTGATTTCTACCCCTGCTTCCTGGCTCTCATTTTATATTTTGTAGATATAAAATATATGCTATATTTATGTCTCATTTATATTTTATATTCATATCTCATTGATACTATCTTAGCTTTATCTTGTTTTCAGCGTTGTTGTTTCCCAAATCATTCTCTGTGTTTTTTTGTGTTTAAACCTATGTTTATTTTGATTACCCATGTGCTTGTGCGTGCCAGCGGGTTTTGTTTTTTTCTTATTGTTATTTCTTGTATCCGCTTTCTCCTCTAAGGATGCCTTTCCCTGTACTGAAGTGCATCCTCTGATAGCCCTCTTGTGAGGCTCTGTCATTGCCAACCCTCTTGGACATGGTGTCAGAAATGTTTCGATTTTGCCCCGCTTCTGAAGAACCGTGTACTCTTTTCTGTCAACCCCTGGGGATATTATTCCATTATTTTTGAGCATCTTGTGTATGTCTCATTTTTGTTCTCCGTATTTCGTTTCTTTTTCTTCTTATAAGATTGTCTCTTGATCTTTAATGTTATACATTTTTACCACGCTATATCTAGGGTTTGGCTTGTTCTTATTTATGCTTGGAATTCTGTGGTTCCCCTCAGCGTAGGGGTCACCTATCTTCAGTTTTTGAGGACACATGACCACAGTCTGTTTTGAGCGCTGCCTGCCATGACTCTACTCTCTCTGGTCTGTCCTCCTGGGGCTCCTATTAGCTGTGGCTTGAGCTTTTCATCATGTCACCACACTGCTCTTGCACTTTTTTTTTTTTTTTGAGACAGTATCTTGTTCTGTCACCCAGGCTGGAGTGCAGTGATGTGATCTTGGTTCACTACAAGGCTTGACCTCCTGAGCTCAAGATCATCCTGTCTTAGCCTCCCAAAGTGCTGGAATTGCAGGTGTGAGCCACTATACCAACCCTACAGTTTTATCTCTGTGTCTCCAGTGCTTTCTCTACTGGTTGTTCAGCTCAACAGTACACCCTTCAGCAGTGTGTAATCTGCTGTTTTAAATTTTAGTGATTTTTTTGGGGGTGGAAATGTTTTTATTTTTTATTTGAGAGTTGTGGGTTACAATTCAGGGTTAGGTATACAAATGTTTATTATGCAGGTCCCCTTGTTGATGAGGTATGTCCCTCCCTCCCCTAGCAGTTTCCCTCAACTGCCAATCCCACCCCCGCTCCCCTGACAGTTTCCCACTACTGCCAATTCCTTTCTTATAGGATTATGATAATTCACTCATAAGTGATTTTTTAAAAAAAAGTTCTCATTAGCCAGATGTAGTGGTGCATGCCTGTAGTCCCAGCTACTCGAGCATCTGAGGTGGGAGGATCACTTGAGCTCGGGCATTTGAGGCTACAGTGAGCTATGATCATGCGTTGAACTATAGCCTGGGTGACGGAGCAAGACCCTGGCACACACACACAAACACACCCACAATAAAACATTTCCCTGTGGTTTTTATTGTGTTTCTTTTAAATTTAGCTAGTTCTTTTTTTTTTAACTTGGATATGCCTTGTTCAGTCATTACGACTTACATGGTTTGTCTTTTCAGTCACCTGAACTCTAGATGGCTCCACGGTCTCCGTCTTTTGTCTCTTGGTGTTTTTAGTATGTGTTTGAGTCTCCCTTGCCCTAGCTCTTTTCCACTGGTACAATGGCATTGTAGTGTGCTGTCAGTCTTGTGGAGTGGTTATTCTGGGGACTGGTCATGTGCCTGGTTGTGGAGGTCTCTCACGGGGTTTTTGCCTTTGCTTTCCTGGGGTCCTGCGTCCTCAGGTCTGGATGTTGTGCTCTTGTTTCTTGCTGTCTGCTGGCAGTGTGATCCTTTGGTGTGGTGCGGGCCTAGGCGTTATTTCTTCTGCAGGTGACTTTTTACCCTCTCTCTCCCCTGCCCACAGCAGATGTCCTGTGGCTTCGATGGGCCAGTAAGTGGAAGCTGTGGGCTCTCTGCCGGGACTTTGTTCCAGGTCACCCCTAACGTGTCCCAAGGTCACACCTTGTGTCCTTGCCTGCGTGGAAGCCCTAGTTTCTGGCCATGCGTACAAAAGTTTCACTGGCCACAGTATAGCTTCATCTTGACCTCTGGCTTTCTCCTTCTTCTTAGCACCTAGAAAATTCCTTTCTCCTTCCTCTCTTCCGCCTTTTCAAAATGTTTTGATTCTTTCTCGTCCAACTTCCCTGCATATTTCAAGTGGGAGAAGGAATTGGGCTGCTATGTGCACAGCAGTGACTTCATAGTCTTGGGGTGCAGAGTGAGCGGCGCCTGGAAAGTTCCAGCTTGTTTGTGTTTGTTAGAGTGGGCAGGCTTCAGAATCCCTTTGGAAACACTTGCTTAGAACTGGCCTAAATCAGCTTTGGCACCAACACCCCTGGCCCACCTCACGTATGTCAGTTTAAAGCTTTGCAACTGTGGTTGCAAATCAGTGTTTCCAGTATTGGTGTGTTTCCATGTCAGAGCTTGGAGTTGGGCTTGAGGCGAGGGCTGCAGATTCTTGTTAGTTCTTGCTAGTCCTGCCGTGCACCTGGCATTCCCTGCTGTTCCTGCATCCTGCTGCCCCTGCAGTCCTGTCAGGTCAGAGGAAGACTTTCTGCCTGTCTAATAGTGCCCAGCTATCTCACATACCGTATGTGTCACTCTAGCGAAGCCCCAGACTTTCATACATAAGAAATAACCTATGTACCTCCACACGCAGGCTTACAATCCTTCATCCCGCTGAAAGAAAGACTTTTGACAAATTAAATTCAACGGGTTTATTTGAGCAAAGAGCACAGGTTCAGAGGGTTCCAGAGTTCCAGTGGAGGGAGGGAGAGAGGAGTGGGGAGGGGAGGGTGGAGAGGAGGGAGGAGGGAGAGAGAGAGCATGAGAGGGAGAGAGGGAGAGGAGGGGGGGGAAGAGAGAGAGAGATGGGGCAGAGGAGAGAGAGGGGAGAGGGAGAAAGAAGAGTGCCCCTCCATGGCACTGCTGCATCTGGGCGTGGTCTGATGGGCTGGTCACCTGGGATTGCCTGAGGCCCACTGCCAATTGGCTGGCTTACCGATGTTTGTGATAAAGTCCACTGGCGTTGGGTCTTCAACTTGTTCAGTCACCGAGTGAAGTTGCAATTCCAGTTCATGAGAAGGGATCAAGATACTAGGGTATCCTTGGGCCACATTTAGTTCAGCAATCCCAAATCTTTAGGCCCAGATATGTTTTAGGGTTCAGAATATTCTAGAGCTTAGGAAGATTAGACGGTGGATGTGTGGGGTGTCATGGGGCACCCACAGGCAGACAGTGTTCTGCTCTTGGATGTTTACGCCAAGACCATGCATGGCCTCACGTAAACCTCGTTTTGCCCCAAATAAAATTGCCCCAGGCAGCTGAGAGTGTGCAGGCTCGGAGGGGAAAAGGGACACCTGGCACGTGGCCATGCAGCCATGTCCGCACGTGCCCCTCCAGCCCCACCTAGAGCTGACTTTTGGCACTAATGGCTTCCCTTTGCCTGCAGAAAGGATGGATTTGTGCCGTTTCAGAAAAAACGACAAAGCCAGCCTTTGCTCCGCCATGCCGCCTCTCCTCGCTGCCCTGTCCCTGGTTCTGTGCCTGTTTCCTGTCTCCCTCGTCCCTTCTGAGCCCCTGCAGCCGCCTGGCCTCCCTTCCCCATCTGGTCTGTGACAGCTGCCCACCTGGAGAGCTTAAGCACCCGCTGCACTAAAGGTGGCTCTTCTCAGTTTTGTCCTGATGTGCCACTGGGCACCAGTGACTTCTTGCCTCTCAGTGACATTCCTGCGGTGTGCCTGCCTGTTCTCCTCCTGATGTCTCTGAGCCCTCCTTGCTGGCACCCTCTTCCCTGTCCTGAGCTCTCCCCGGCCTCATCTTCCCTCTGTACCCTCTGCCGCTCCCTCTGTTCGCGTCCCTCCCCAGGAGGCGAGAGCTGCTCTTCTATCCTGGCCTCTCTTGCTGTCCGCAGTGGCTCTGCCGGGCTGCTTGGTGCATCTTCTTGGACTGTTCACTCCCTCCCTCCCTCCCTCCCTCGTATCTGCCTGTCACCCAGTCACAGTGGGATTCCCTCTCTAGTCCATGCCTGGGTCATTTCATATGCCCCACCCCCCGGGCCTCTGGATGTCTCTAGTCCACCCTCCACTCCACCCTGCAATCCAGGCTGCAACAAAATTAAGTCCAGCTTCTCTCTGCTCTGCTGCCCGCAGACCTTGGGGGTTTCCTGTGCCCCCACATGCTGTCCCCAGCAGGATTCGCTTGTCACTGCTGTTGTTGCACACACCTTTCAGGGGCGTGTTCTCACTGTGAAAATATGAGCAAGGCTTAGTACCCAGGAGTACAGGAGATCTGCAATCCTCAGTCCCAGACACCTTCTGGCAGTGTGCTACAGTGTAACATTGACCCTCCCTCCCTCCCTCCCTCTCTCCCTCCCTCTCTCCTTCCCTCCCTCCCGGTGAGAGTACCCTGGAGGGATTGTTTTGTGGTCCTCTTTCTCACTCACAACCTCTCCAGGTTAGTAGGTGTGGTCCACCTACTTTTTTGCGGTGCGCTGTGTTCCATGGCTTCGAACTCCATGGCTTGTTTCCCCAGTCCCCTCCTGACAGACAGGCCAGCTGTGTCCTGGTCTTCACCAGCATCCCACGCCTCTGTCTCTGTGCTCCTTGTGCCCAGCGTGCGTGTTTCCATCGACCCGCCCCCTCCCCTCTCTGCACGAGAGACACCCCGCCCGCACCCATACTGGCCTGCGCAGCCGTTCCTGCTGCTGGAGCATCGTGTGCTGTGGCAGGCCTCACATGTGGCTGCACTTCTGCCCACGTGGCTGTCCTTGTGGAGTGCCCCTTGCCCTCGGCTGGGCCAACATGGAGTCTTTTTCCACCAGACCGGCTCCTCAGTCCAGATTGGCCTGGGTAGGACAGGCTAGGTCTCTATTATTGCCTGGTTGCACTCCGAGGGGTGCCCCGTGTGTGGCCCGGGGCCCACAAGGGACCGGCAGGTGGCGTGCACATGTGCTGAGGCTTGGATTTGATTTGCACAGCCTGGCAGAGGCCTGTCTACCCTCTGAATTCCAGGTGAGATGGAGAAGGGCAATGCATGCTGAAAACAAAATGGAACTAGGCTCCAGAGAGTCGAGTGAGTCCTTTTAAAACTACACAGAACTCTTTATGCCTGTCTGCAACATGTGTGTCATTCAAGCCAGTGTCCAGAATGCACAGAAAGGAGGTCCCGGTTGTGCGACATAAGCGCCAGGCCTTGGCCTGCTGCAGACCTGCTTAGCTGCAGACACAGGGGAGACGGTCCCTGGCCAATTTCTTCCCTCCCCAGGAGTGGGATAGAGACAGAGGTCAACATCGTTTGTGGACAAAAATGAAGTTACGTCAGAGAGAACAGGCAAAACCGTAGGCACCAGAGAGAGTCAGGGACCGGGCCTGAGGTCCCTTCCCAGTTCTACCGGTGGCTCAGCTAGGGAAGGGACAGGGAGAAGGTCAAAGCCTCAGCCCTTCTCTGACGTCCTCATAGACCAGCCACCCACAAAGTCCCAGTGACTTTTTCCCGGGGGTCCCAGACACTATGTAGATACCTGACACCGTGCATGTGGCCATCACTCCTTGAGCTCAGCTCCTCCCAGGCCTGGAGGCAAGTGCTGGGCTTACACAGTGCCCTGAGACCAGCAGGGTCGCAGCTGCCCGGCTTCCCCCTTATAGCTTCCTATTCTGAGACACTGAGGTGGCAAGGGGTCCTTGGGCCAGCCGAGGATAAGGCATCAGGGATGTGTGCCCCACCCCAGGCCAGCCTGAGTCATGGCCGGGTGGTTTGATTTCTTTGTGAGTGGATCCTGTCTGCTCATTGCTCAAGGGGCACACACCTACTTAGGGTCTGAAAGTGTCCAGCCGGTATGATTATGGGAGCTTATGGGTGAAGCATCATCTGAGCTGCCAGAACCCCAAGGCGACCCATGCAGCCCGTCCAAGAGCTTCGTGTTGAGGTGGACGAGACCAGGAGTCTGCGAGAAGACTCGAGGCTGGCCTTTTAAAATGAAGAATGTTCTGGGGACCTCAGCACAGCCTCGCTGTCCATCCCCGAGATCTTGTAAGAGGCCAGTTGAGGGCAAAAAAGGCAGTTTCAGTTCCCACTGTGGATAACACACAGAGGCACATCTTGGGGCTGGTGCCTGTGAGATGCAGGAGGAATGGTTTGAGAGCTCCAAATTTGGAAGCCACCCTGACCCTGGAGGCTTCTATCAGGGGAAGCAGACGACCCTGATGTTGCCCTTATCCCCTGAAAAGGTGGCACTGAGCCGGGAGGTAGCAGGCCTGGGAGGGAAGAGTGCTCCCACCAGCCAGGATGACCACAGGAGGGACCTGAGCTACTTGGGTTTTTTTTCTTTTACTGTTTTTGTTTTTAGATACAGGGTCTCCCTCTATCACTCAGGCTAAAGTGCAGTGGTGTGATCATAGCTCACTGTAGGCTCAAACATCTGGGCCTAGGCAATCCTCCTGCCTCAATTTCCTGAGTAGCTGGGACCACAGACGTGCACTACCATGCCCAGCTCATTTTTTTTGTAGTGATGAGGTCTCGCTATGTTGCACAGGCTGAACTCAAACTCCTGGCCTCAAGTGATCCTCCCACCTTGGTCTCCCAAAGTGATGGGATTACAGGAATGAGCCACCACACCCGGCCTCCTTCTGTTTTAAGTAACAAGAGTAACTGCACCCTGTGGATAAAGAATCAAACTGCAGAAGAGATTGTGGTGGATACCCCTCCCTGGCCCTATTTTTTCTTATACATATCTCGGGGCATCCTTGATTACCTGTGTCCATCTTAGGGATTGCTAATGATGAACTCTAAGTCTTCCAAGTAGAATGCTTTGATCACTGCCTCTTAACTTATCAAATTTGCACACTCTCTTCCTACTTCCTGCTTTAATACCATAGTATTTAATTAATCTTGCTTTGTGCAAAATAGTTGTATTACTCTTTATTTCTGCTGCTAATTACTTTGTTAACTAAAATGATACACTGAAACTGATGTATCTTCTAAAACCTGTGGTACGCCCCCTGTGCACACACACGTGCACACACATATACACTCGTAGGCACTGTCTTTTAACATTCAGAGCTCCTTTATGATCTAATTTCAAAAGACAAGACATGCAAACAGTTTGTTCACCAGAGTTTTTATCAATAGCTGTGGCAACTGGCTATCCTTCCTGCCAGGTTTGTAGGGGTCTCTGGCTGTCGGGTGTTGTGGGCAGTTGCCACACAGGTACACGTCCATATCTGTAACTTCCCTGACACTGTCAGGTTGACCGTAGTAGATTTCGTTGGTGTCCCATGAAGACGGACGTCCTTGTGCGGACAGGGCAGCAGATTCAGGCTCCCTGGGTGTCGGGTCCAAGCATAACTCTTAGTCTTTCTATCTTGGTAGCCAGGAGCCCATCTCGTTGGCCAGCTTTACCATGGCTGACCTAGTTCCAGACCTGCAGCACATTCTTTTCTGGATGTCTAACTCCGTCGAGCTCCTGTACTTTATCCAGCAGAAATGCCCACTCTACATGCAGAGCATGGAGGAGCAGCTGGACGTCACAGGTACGGCTGGCGCTGCCCCCGTGCCTGCACTGGCACCTCAGGCGGGTGAGCATGGTGGCTCCTCGCCAGCCTGGGGCAGAGTTGGCCGCGAGGACAGGGATGGCTTGGTGCCGGGGGCTTCCTCGGGTCCAGTCTGGCCCCTATCGTCCATGCTCGCTGGTCCTCTGCCTGCCCCTTCTTCCGCGTGCTCTGTGTGCTGGTGTCACCTTGCCTGCAGCCTCATTCTGTCCTGCTTGCGGGGAGGCCCGGAGGGTACACAGGTCACTCGGTAGGGGAGACACTGATGCCACTGTGAACTGAACGCAAGGACAGTAGAGAGAGCGGCAGCCCTGAGCCGCCACCCGCTCCAAGATGCACCATTATCCCAGAAGGGGAGAGCGTTGCCAATTATAGTTGTGAAATTGTAGACGATGTCAGTTCCAGAGATAGGGGAAAATGTCAGGATTTCTGAAATACAGTAGGAAATGGTCTGAACGCACTGAGAGGGTGATTCTGATGGGGGCAGTTCTGGGAGGGTTTCAAGAAGGTGGCATTTGGGCCAGGCCTTGCGATTTTAGCTCGTGTGCCTGCTGAGGTCCGTGTGGGGCCTGGAGGTGGCCTGGGAGGTCCCAGGATGGAACCGGGAGGAGTGGCAGGACCAGGCTGCAGCGAGACCGCTGTGATGACCAAGCACCCGGGGACGCTGGGGCCAGAGCCTCACACGGGTGGCCCTGGGTGGGCCCCACTCAGCCGTGCTCGGGCACCCACTCCCCTCACACTTGTCGGGCCCTGGGCCGTATGGGTGCTGTGGGGTCCTGAGCGGTCGTGGTGGTGGGCCTGCCTCTGGGGGGCCCAGGCTCAGTGAGGGGGCCTTTGGGGCCGCATCCGGGAGCTGTGAGGGAGCCCCGCCAGTCACACGGGGTGGGGGCTGGGACGGGGCCTGGCCGAGTGTCCCACAGACCGGGTCTGCCAGATACCACAGCGTCTCTGTGTCCTCAGCCGTGTCCCTGGGCAGTGGCCGTGGCTCCACTGGAAAGAGCCCGAGGAAGCAAGGCCAGCGTGAAGCCCGGGTCAGGCTGCATCCCGGGTATTGGGGCCCCGCTGTGTCCCTCCACGCCTCATGGGGCTGGTTTCCTGAGAGGAGGAGCTCTTGGTGGCTGAGAGGGAGGGGGCAGAGCATTGGCACAGTGACCATTCAGCAGGAGGGTCATCAGGACAAGCTCCTGTCTGCTTCAGGGGCCCGGTTCTGGGTCTCTGGGGGCGGGCTGGGCTGCAGAGACCAGGCTGGACTGCCATCCAGGAAGCCCGGGTGAGCCAGTGTGTGGGCCCTGGACATTAGGTTGTAGGGTAGGGGCACTCCCTGCTCCTGAGAGAGGCAGAGCCCGCCGGGGTCTGTCCACCTTCCTTCCTATCCGCCATGGTTTCTTTGGATTGTGTTTTCTTATCCCTGTTTCAGTGAGGGAGTAGTGGACCTTTCTGTGGGGCTGCCTGGGCCTCAGAATTGGGGCTTTCTTAGCTATTTGGAGGGGAGCGTTGCGCCTTCCTAGCTCAGTGGGCATTCCGGACCTGTGGCCTCCGTCCCCTGTCCCCTCAGAAGACTGAAGGCCAGCCCGCAGACTCCAGGGCCCGGGTTGGAGGCAGATGTTTCCTCTGTCTTTTACCTGGACCACGATGTAAGCAGCTGCACCTGCCCAGTCTCCAGAGCCAGGCCCCTCACATCCAGCCGCTGGCCTGCGGTCTGCCCTGGGGTGCTTGGCCTTCCGGGACTCCAGTGCCCGGCACCACCCCTCCAGACCTGACTCCAGCCTCGTTCTCGCGTCCTCGAGGGTCTCAGACGCCCAGGGCCGATGTCACAGACACAGGTGGCTCCGGTGTGGAAGAGACTCTTCTGGCGCCGGCACTGGCTGGGAGCGCCCGGGTCTTCCCACGATGTGGTCCCTCTGTGTGGCCTGGGGACGAGGCAGCTTAGGGGGCCAGGAAGTCCCTGTTGTTCTGGCTGCTGCAGTAAGAGTCAGCCCTGTGACCGACACAGCTGGCTTCCACGCCCCCATGACTTTCGGGCTCTGCATCCCGGGCGTGTCCCCTGGCGATGCTCTTTCCCATGTGGCTTTCTCTCAGCCCGGCCCGGGGACAGCTGGGTCACACCCGGTCCCGCACTGGCTGCTGTTCATGGGAAAAGTTGCCCCAGGCTGACAGGCCCGCTTCCTTAGCTGCTGCCTCTGGTACTGGGGAGCAAGTTATTTTTGGTCGGGGGCCTGGGTGTTGTCTGGCCCAGTTGAGGCTGTGGGAGAATGAGCCTGCGGCCCTGGGGCCCCTGCCCCACCCGCCCCAGGGAGACCACGTGGCCCAGGGGCTCCCCGCGGATCTGGGTGTCAGGAGGGAGGCGGGCGCCAGCGGACTCAGGAAAAACAGCGTCAGCCAGAGGGTGCAGGCAAGGTCAGAGCCGGCGTTCAGGCTTCTGATCCTCTGCAGGAAACGTCTGGGAAAAATTCTAAAATCAGAGCCATCACGTCCTAGAGCTGGTCACGTGGCTGTTGTCATTCCCCAAACAGTGCTTCTGCCTAAAGCGTTTACCCAGGGCCCATCTCACGAGGGTCGGCATTTGTTTGTCAGGTGCATGTGGAATTCTCCCCTCTCCTCCTCTGGCCTGTGACTCCACACTCTTTCCTTGAGGGGCAGGGTTGGCCACCGCAGGTGTCCTGGGGTGCGGAATGGGGCAGGGTCAGCTGGCAGAGGTGTCTCAGGTGCTTTGGAAATGGAGTCTCAGGCCTGTGTGGGCATGTGCGGAGCCTGTTCTGTGGTTTGTGCTACGTGATCCTGCCTCCTCCTCCTGCCAGGCCCAGGCCCCAGTTTCTTCTTCCCTCTGGCGCTCCGCCCTGGCCCCAGGGAGCCATGTGGACCTGGTTCTAGACAGACCCAGCAGCCCGAGGCAGCCGGTGGTCAGGGCACCTGTGGCAGACAGGTCAAGTGTGTGGAGCTCACCTTCCTGGCCCCTTCCCCTTGCCTCCTTCATGCTGTGAAGACGCCTGGCCGTTGGTTGTTCTGGTGGGCTATGGAGCCAGCCTTGCATTTCTCTGTAGGCCTGGAGACTTCTAGAAGAAAGCAGTGTTGCAGCTGGCAAAGGCCTAAGCGTCTCTTGCTGTCCCAGGTCCTGGGCCCCTTCAGTTGCCAGGGAGGCTGCAGGGAGCCATGAGCAGGTGGACCCACCCGGGTCCCAGATGAGCCCCCTGGCCAGACACTGGGGGAAGCCTCACTGGTTCTTGGGGGGTGAGCTGCAGAGGGGGCTTGGCGGGTGAGGGCTGGGCAGCCCTGGGCCCCTGAAGGGGAAGCACCACGAGCAGCCTGTGGAAGTGGCGGGAGCATGTCCAGGCCATGGTGGGCCAGGCAGTGGGAGTGGCCTGTCCTGAGCTCCTGGGAAGTCCAGCTTGGGGAAGTTGTAGAGTCGCAGGTCCAGTGCCTCCTTTGCAGCCCTGACAGGCACCCAGACATGCAGCCTGGCTGTGCCCCCGGTAGGAGGGGCACTAAGAGGGTGGTGGCAACCGCAGGCCAGCAGCGCTGGAAGCACATTCCAGGGTTGGGCACCCACTTCTGTGGTAACGATCGAATGAGGATTTGAGGAACGAAGGGACCCACAAGCTGGACGTCCAGTGTCCTGGCTCCTCCTCCCGAGTGCCGCAGGACCCCCAGTCACTGAGACCACCAGGTTCCCCTCACTTTCTGGAAGTCCCTCTGGGTATCCCCTGGGGCCTCTGCCCTTCACAGAGGAATCACCCGGTGTCCACTGACGCCTGTTCTCTCCTGGGCAGCCCCCAGTCTCAGCTCCAGCAGCACCAACTCACGCCCATTCATCCCCTTTCCCACCCTGTCCCCACAACCCGGGGAGGCCCGAGCGCCCTGCCCAGAGCTGGGCTCTCTCAGGTGGCCAAGGACACAGCAGGGTCTGCAGCAGCCTCTCCAGGTGCGGGCGGAGGGGACGAGGTGATTTGGTTCTTTTTCTTCGAAGATGTGAGGAATCCATGGAGTGGCAGCCCCCTCATGGGCTGCTGCCAAAGTCCTTTGACCTGTGTCCCGAGTGAGAAGTGACCTGTGGGGCAGGGGTTAGGAGCTGTTATTTTGGGTGCTTGGTTCTGAGGAAAATGTCACCAGACCATGGGAGTGGGTAGGTTGTGGGTTGGGAATAGGAATGTCTGGCGTCTGGACCCCCCAGCCTCCTCCCCAGCATTCCTGGTCCCACCCGAGGGCGGCAGGCAGGCTTGGGCGCGGCTGGGACCAGAGTGAGCCCCCAACGTGGCCCAGGGTCATGCAGCCAGTTGATCACATCTCCTGCCTCACATGGGTGCCTTGGGCGGTGCACTTGGGAGGGAACTTGGCCACGACTGGGCGGGGTGACTGTCGGTGTTGCTGTGTCCCCGCAGGCTCGAAGGAGTCTCTGTTCTCCTGCACGCTGACGGCCAGCGAGGAAGCCATGGCGGTGCTGGAGGAGGTGGTGCTGTACGCCTTCCAGCAGTGCGTCTACTACGTCTCCAAGGTGTGCGGGCACCGGCTGCCGCCCTCCTGGTGGTGCCTGCATCTTGTGGGAGAAAGCGGGCACGGGTGTAACTAGCTTTCCCAGAGGCCTTCTGCTGCGAGTCTCTGGGGGCCTGGGCTAACTTGGGGTGCTGCCTCTCCGGGCAAGGGATGGCTCTGCCCTCGGCACCCATGAGGGGTCTCCATCCCTTTGCTGGAGCCTCTCCCACCAAGCGCCTCCTCTGCACCTCCCAAGGCCATCCCTGCCTTTGACAGCAGCGGGTTCCCGGGCTGAGTCCCCACACCCCATCTCTGTTCCTGGCAGCCCCGGGAGGCAGCTCCGCGAGAGCCCCACCCACTGCCGGACGCAGGAAAAGCCTCAGCCTGTCCAGTGGGGCGCCGCGACGGGCCGGAGAGGGCAGCCGCAGTCAGGGTGGGCCCCCCGGCCACCAGCACCCCGGCAATGGCGGTGGGCACTCTCTCCCCCAGTCCCTGTATGTCTGCCTCCCGGCCCTCCTGGAATGCCCCCCGTTCCAGACGGAGCGCCGGGAGAGCTGGTGCTCGACCCTCGAGCTGCCCGAGGAGCTGCGCCGCGTCGTGTCCGTGTACCAGGCGGCCCTGGACCTCCTGCGGCAGCTGCAGGTGCACCCCGAGGTGGCCTCGCAGATGCTCGCCTACCTCTTCTTCTTCTCTGGCACTCTGCTCTTCAACCAGCTCCTCGACAGGGGTGAGGGCCGCATGCTTGTGGGGCTGGGGCAAAGGTGGGGGGCTCACATTCCTGCGAGAAATGTCCAGTGCTCGCTGGAGGCTGTGGCCGCTGGCCCCCACGGACTCCGGGCGGGGGACAACTCTGGTGAGGCTGGGATCCTGCTCCCTGAGAGTCTGTTGTCCGTTGGGGAGTGAGGGGCGGGAGGCAGGCCTGGGGATAGGACCTGTCGCCTGGAGTGTGTCACCTCGGCCCTGTGGTCCCACCGGGGTTTCGGAGAAGCCAAGGCCAGGAGGTCTGCACGCGGCCTCTTTTCCATGACAGGAGGGGACAGGCCCAAGAGAGTTAAGGGATTGTCTCAGAACTGTTGGTGGACACGTCAGAGCCAGGCTGGACCCCAAATCTGCACAGCCACAAAGACTCTGACCTTTGGCCTTGCTGAGCTGAGCTGACATTCCTCCATCACCCACAGGGGCGTAGGGTGATGGGCACTTCCAGCCACAGACACTGCTGGGAGCACAGAGAGATATGAGCAGGGATGCGCCTGCAATATATGCAAGTTGCCAGCACAGGCGGGGTGGCACTGGGGCCAGGGGCGGGGGGTCCTGGCCATGGGCTGCCTTTGGAGTCCACCCTGCCCAGCCACCTTCACCTCTGACCCTTGCGCCGGAGAGGGACTGAGAAGCAGGCCAGTGGTCTTAGAAACTGAGGGAAGATCTCGTGTCTGCCCTGGAGCTGTGATGTCCTCAGTAGCCTGGAGCAGAGAAGGCTGCGAACCAGACTCTGGGAACCAGCTGGTACCTGCATCCCCCAGGGCAGGGTGGCCGCCTGCTTGAGCGTGGGAAGGCCCAGGCATCACCTTCCTCCCTTCCTCCGCCCCCAGGCCCCTCCCTGAGTTGCTTCCATTGGCCCAGAGGCGTCCAGGCCTGCACCCGCCTGCAGCAGCTCCTGGAGTGGACGAGGAGCGCCGGCTTTGGGGCCGCCGGAGAGCACTTCTTTCAGAAGCTCTCCTGCACCCTCAACCTGCTGGCCACGCCCAGGGCCCAGCTCATCCAGGTAGGAGGGTGCAGGCCGCATGGGCCGTGAGCTCTGTGCTGGGGTTGGGGCTAGGGTGTGATCCTGGGTCACTGGCTCAGAAGCCGGGCTGGGGCTGGGATCTGGCTCCCAGGCCCGGAGCCCTCCAACATCCCAGTTGCAGAGTTGCTTCCGATCCACAGCTGTCCCCACTGGCAGTAGGATAATGGCCCCAAAGATGTCTGTGCCCAGTCCTGGGGCCAGTGACCATGTCACCCACATGGCAAAGAGGACTCTGGCAAAGGACCTTGAGAGGGGGAGGTGTCCCCGAGAATCCTGGTGGCCCTCTCTAATCAGATGAGTCCAGAGAGTGGTCAGAGAGATGGACAGAGGAGAAGGAAGGACTTGGCTCTGAAGATGGAGAGGACCCGAGAAAGCTGACCCCTGAGGCCACCCAGCTTACGGAGGCCGCCAGAAGGCTCAGGAATAGGACTCAACCAGAGCAGCTCGATCAGCATTTTGAAGGACACCGACACCTGGATGCAGTAACTGGGCATGAGCCTGTAGTTCTGCTGAGGACAACCTGCACAACCAAAAGCACAGAAGTCATCTGTTTCAAGGCACCAGCGAGCCACCGAAGGAGCCGTGGCTCTGCAGAGGGAGGCCGCAAAAGCTGAACTGGAGTGCTGCCCGTTGCTTCTCCCATGGGGGCATTTGCTGTCCTGGGAGCAGGCTACTTGTGAGGTGGAGAATCCAGGCTTTGTCCAGGCAGGGGCCATTGCGGGGGAAACAGAAACCCGAACAGCACTGGCCATCTCGCAGGCTAGAGACGAACTCACAGACCTCAGGGGCCCGAAACGCATGGCTGGCTCCCCTGAAGACAGTTGCCAAAGTTCAGAAGCTGCAGAAGGTGGGATGGGGAAAGTCTGTAAAACGAAGAAAAAAGCTTTGAAGAGAGCTGGAGTTTGTGGTAGTCACACAATGCAGAGGAGACAAACATGAGAGTTCAGGACCCCTTAGGGAGTAAACACCAGGTCCTCAGATGAAACCTTGGGGTAGGGATCAAGCAACTGAGGCTCACCAAAGGCCTGCCCCACCCCAGCTCGGCTCACTCAGCTGCATTAAGTTGATTAGCAGCAGTGGGGACATAAAATATCAAAACCTGTGGCTGCAGTTAAAGCAGCACTAGGAGGACAAGTTATAGCCTTAGATGCACACATCAGGAAAAAAGGAAGGCCAAGGACAAGTGATCATGAAGCAAGAAAAAAACAGCAAACCAACTCTAAAGAAAGCAGAAGGAAATGATGGGGGGGGCAAAAAAAGTCAGTGAAACAGTAAATCAACATGTCGTAGAGGAAAGTGATAGAGCCGGCAGTTGGTTCTTTGAAAAATGTAATAAAAGAAGCACAAATCGCTAGTATAGAAATGAAAAAGGGGACAGCACTCAGATTCCACACTAAAAATCAGTAGGAGGAGGAGATTATGGCCAACTTTATACTGATACATTTGACAACGTAGATGAAATGGACAAATAAGAAAAATAATATTTACTAAAACTTAACACGAGAGGAAAGTAAAAATAGTCCCATATGCATTAAAGAAATTGAATCCATTATCTTAAAACCTTTACACAAAGAAGGTTCAAGATCCATATGGTTTCACTGATGAATTATTTTAAGTGTTAAAGAAGAAATAGTACCATTATTACCAACACTTCCAGAAACTAGGAAAAGAGGAAATCCCATCTCATTATAAAACACCAGTACTGCCTTGATACCAAAACCAGAAAAGGAATTATCAGAAAGGAAAAGATGAGCAATTTCACAGCTCATCAGAGAAATGAAGTTCGGAATCAAAATGTTTTAATCGCCAAACACAGAATGGTTAAAAGAAAAAAGCCAGGCTGGGTGTGGCGACTCACGCCTGTAATCCCGACACTTTGGGAGACTGAGGCAGGAGGACTGCTTGAGGCCCAGAGTTTGGGGCCAGCCTGGGCGCATGTGCACATGCGTGTGTGCCTCCAACCCCAGACCTCGATGAGGTGCCACCGCATGTTACTGGTGTGCTCTTGCATGTGCTTTCGCATGTTACTGGTGTGTTGTAAGTGACTGCTGCCACTTCAGAAGTACTTGGGAGTGTCTGTTGGGTGTATCTGCCGAAGCTGAGGTTGAGCGGTTCTCCCAACGGAGACACGACGTGTCTGCTCGTGCCTGTGCGGGGATGTTGATGGGGCTGCTCGCAGCTGCCCGCAGGGAGCAGCTATGGCGTGTGGTGCCCTTGTGACAGTGAAATGGTGCAGAGCAGTGAGACGGGGCAGGCGGGTCACAAGGAGCCACAGACGAGCCTGGAGCATGGCTGAGCGGAAGGCGTCAGGCCGGAGGCCCGGGGCTCCAAAACAGGCAGTGCGCCTGGGTGTGGGGAGCCGAGTGGCACTGCCTGTCACGGTCCCTGCGAGGGCTCCTTGGGCTCCAGGTGGCGCGGGCCTTGTTCTGGTGGCTGTTCCCGGGCTGGGCTCACAGTGTGCTTCTTTGGGAAAGTCCATTGAGTTGTGCATTTCGGGTTTGTCTGGTTTCCTGCGTGACTGGCATGCGGCGACACAAAATGCACGCCCGTGGAAGGGAACAGCAGCAGCTCTCAGGGAGGCGCCTCCTGCGCTCAGCAGGGCGCCCTTCTCACTCAGGCAGAAGGGGGCCAGGGGGTGTGTTCCTGTATGTGTTCCAAGCGGGAGAAGGTGGGCAGAGTTGGGACCCTGTCAGCAGTGACGGCCCTGGAAGCCAGGGAGCACCAGCAGGGATTCCACAGACGCAGCCAAGCCCGGCCCAGCCCCACACTGACGCCTGGAAGCGGTGCCCTAACTTCGGAGCAGACAGCCCAGCCCAGCGTCCTCAAGCAAGCTTCCAGCAGGAGGGGTGGCGGGGGGACAGCTGGAGGGGAGGACAGGGCCAGAACGAAGACTTGTAGGTCGTCTCTGTCCCAGATTCCTCTTTGTTTTGTTTTGTTTTTTGTTTCAAACCCTTTAGAAATGTAAAAACCATTTTGAGGTGTGAGGGCCCTATAAAACTAGGTCTCTGGCCATGGTTCGGTGACCCCTGAACAGACTATTCAGGGAGAAGAAGCTGTAGAAAATCATTTATAGACTCAAAAAGTTAAGAGAAGACACAGTGTCTGTATAATACTCATTAGAGTCTACAAATGCGAGAACAAAAAAATTCCTGGAAAGTATAACAGGGAAACAGAAATGAAGAAACACTCTGTGGCAGTGTTGGAAGGTAAAGCCAAGGAAGCCATCCAGAACGGGGGGGTGAGGGGACCCTGAGGGAGACGGAGAGGGAGGGAGAGAAACAGTCGTGGGGGGGTGGAAAGGGAGGGAGAGACGGGGAAAGAGGGAGAGAGTGGGAGGCCTCTGTTCCCATGAAGCTGAGCCCAGCTCCAGCTGCGGCCCCTCCCTGACACCAACCCGGGACAAACCACAGAAGTGGGAGGAAACATGGTTCCAGGGAGGAGGACACACGGGGGCTTTCCGCTTTGCCCCTCCCCACGCAGCCCAGAGGCACAGGTCATCCTTCAGGGCACACACGTGGGAGTAAAACAAGCAAGAGAAGCCAGGTGTGGCGCGGGAGCGCCCGAGGTCCCAGCTACTCGACAGGCGGAGGTGGGAGGTCACTTGAGCCCAGGAGTCCTGCCCGTGGTGTGCTGTGCCAATCAGGTGTCTGCGATGAGTTTGGCTTCAATATGGTGACCTCCCAGGAGTGGGGGCCACTGGGTTGCCTCAGAAGGGGTGGACGGGCCCAGGTCAGAAACAGCAGGCCAAAACGCCTGTGCTGATGAGTAGTGGAGTCGTGCCTGTGAATAGTCAGTGCACTCCAGCCTGGGCAACATAGCAAGACTCCGTCTCTTAAAAAAAAAAAGCCGGAGAGAAATGGAGGAAGAAACAATAGGAAAGTTGGAGGCCCAGTCAGTGAGGCCACATTCAAACAGCAGGAGTCCAGAGAAGGCCAGTGGAGGAGCTGGTGGCGAGGAAGGGAAGGCAGAGCCGGTGTCGGATGAGCAGACACCACGGTGAGAGCGGACTTGCACCAGCATGTGGCATCCCGGGATTTCGGAGCCTGTGAGCTTCCCCGGAAGAAAGACCAGACAGGCTTGAAGAGTGGCGCGCAGGAGGGGTTCCGGCTTCCCCGGAGCAGCTCAGGGAGTGAAGACAGGAGCGCCTGCACATTCCCCATGTGACGACGTCCAGTAGTTCCGTGCCGGGAGAAGGAGCCTCTGCCAGCAGCCGCCCTTTCCAGGAAGCTCCTCAAGGATCTGCTCCAAGAAAAGGGAAAACCAGAGTGGGAGAATTGAGCTCCAGAAGGCAGGGAAGCAGCTAGAGCCCGGAAAGGGCTCTGAAGGCTGGGCAGAGCCCTGGGTGGCCCCAGGCTTCTGCCCTAGTTCTGAGGGCCAGACCCACCTTTCCTAGGGCTCAGGCTTTGGTCTTTCTGAGAAGTCTCCCCCGTCTGAGCTCAGGAGTCGGCCTTGCTCACCCCTCGGGCTTGTCTTGACTCCTTGGACGTGCATTCTCCTCCAGTTTCCCAGCAGTTGTTTTTCTCCTGTTGAGGTCACGGTGTGAGGTGGCTCCGTGCCTGTGATGAGGGGAGGTGTTGGCTGGACAAGGGCTCCTTGGGGCTCCGCTGGCCTCTCTGGAGAGCAGCCGCCCCATGGGTGCTGGAGTGAGCCACTGGCTGTGACACTGTCCCCTCGCGGACCTCGACGTGCGGGTCCCTGGGGGAGTGAGGCCAGCGGGGGCGTGTGTGGGGGGCCCAGAGCCCGCTCCTCTGCCAGCTGCCGCAGGGCACCATGGAGTGGGCTGTGCCGAGGGCCCGCGGCGGGCTCCCGGACACCTGGGACCACCAGCGCCTTCTCGTTCCCCAGATGAGCTGGGCAGCCCTGCGGGCCGCGTTCCCCGCCCTGAGCCCGGCACAGCTGCACCGGCTGCTGACTCAGTACCAACTGGCCTCGGCCATGGGCCCCACGAGTGCCTGGGAGCCGGGGGCCCAGGACAGCCCCGAGGCCTTCAAGTCAGGTAAGCTCGGGGGCAGGAGGAGGGGGACCGATGACCCGGTGGGCTGTCCACCCCAGGCTGCAGGAAACACCAGGGCAGCCTACCCCACCTCCCAGCTGTGTGGTGTCGGGGAGCCCCTGCCTGACGCCCCACCCTGTCCCCACTTGGGGACCCCCTCGCTGGGAGTCGGGGCCAAGAGTCCCTGCCCAGGTGCCAAATTCCAGGCTCAGGTCAGAGACCCGCCTGCCAGGGAAAACGCCCCTGAGCACGCTGCCATGCGTGGCACCCACACACGCACACACGTGCACACGCACACAAGCCCACCCCCATCCAGGGGTCTGTACAAGTGTGTATGGATGTGTGCATACATCGGTGCGCATTTTTATTTGTAAATTATTCACATCTTCCCTCATTAGCATTCTGTCTATCAAAACTCCTAAATAGAAACACCAAGCAAAGGATATGGGAAATGCAGATTTCAGCAGGGCTACTGACGCCATCCCCCTGCGCCCAGTCACCCTACAGCGGGTGTGGACACGGGAACGGCTCTGAGCAGGACTCCTGGTTCCACCGGACGCCTCTTGGGCCCCTCCCCCACATGCTGATTTGTTTCCGAGGCCTGCCGTGTGGACGCTCTGAGCTGGGAGCTGGGGTCACTGTCCACATGGCTCTTCTGTGTCGCGAGGGTGCCCATGCTCTAGTGGCCCGAGGCCCGCCTCCACGAGGGCCACTGGCATCCTGGCGCCACCTGCAGGGACGTGGGCAGCACGGCTCTGGGAGCTCCGGGAGGCACTTGTGGCCAGCTTGGGGCCGAGCGAGCCGCACCTAGGTCCCGTCCGATGCCCGCGTGGCAGAGACAGGCCCAGGCGCGGAGCACTCAGCGGGCTATGAGTTGGGTGATGTGGCCAGAGGGCCAGACTGCCAGAGCCTTGTTCTCAGTCCTGGGACACGTGGGCTCCCTTCCAGGTAGTCAGCCGGGCTTCAGAGGGGATGAGAGGTTGGGGCCAGTCGCCCGGTGGGGATCCCACCCTCCGGAGCTCGGGCTGCGTGTCCCGGGTTCAGGACAGGGGTGGCCGGGCAGGCCTGGCGAGGGGAGGGCATCTTCTCCCGTGCCAAGTGATGGCACCCCGCCCCTGCAGAGGATGTCCTGGAGTCCTACGAGAACCCCCCACCCATCGTCCTGCCAAGCGAGGGCTTCCAGGTGGATCTGGAAGCCAGCAGCCTGGACGACAGCATCTACCAGCACCTGCTGTACGTGCGCCACTTTCTGTGGGGCCTGCGGAGCAAAGCCAGCCCTGGCAGCCCTGGGAGCGGGCCGGCCCAGCCGGAGTGTCCCAAGGT
>NW_007087351.1:19079-20634 GCF_000164805.1 Carlito syrichta | reverse complement strand
TCCCCGGACACTCGCGCCCCTCAGGAGGCAGCCCAGCTGCAGGGGCTCCCAGGCCGGCCCGCTGCACACCGACACGTCGTGCGTGCTCACGCCTCCCAGCACCCCGCTTGGCCTCGAGCCTGGGGACCCTGACTGGCTGGAGTCCAGCGGCACTTGTGGAGACACACTCCCAGAAGGGCAGAGGAACGGACCGGGTGGCCCCCAGGGTGCGACTCCAGACGGTGAGGCCGGCAGCCACCCCAGACCCTGCCTGGCACCTTGACAGAGGGGCCCTCTGGCCATCCCGCCCTCGGGGTTCTGGGTTCCGGGGCCTGCTGCAGAAGGCTGCAGCCCGGACAGGGCTGGACGGGCAGTGCATGGGGCGGCTCAGCCCCTCAGCAGGTGGGCCCTGCTGTGGCGCGGTCGTTGGGTGGGCTGATATCCCGCCAACATATCCACTGCAGTCTGGGCTGAGACATTCTAGAAACGTCTCAGAATCCCTCCTGTGCAGGGTGGAGGAGGGGCGGCTCGGGTGTTGTGGTCCAGCCAGCCGGAAAGATGTGCTCAGGGGAACCCGGAGGCCTGCAGGGAGGAGGAGGTGCGGCTGGAGTCCTCGGGTGTGGAGGCCAGCTGCCTGTGTGCCTGTGTGCTCATGCACGTGTGGTATGTGTGTGAGTCCAAGGGGATGTGAGTGCATGAATGCATGGGACTGTGTGTGTGCAAGTGCACGAATGGGTGTGTGTGTGGGTATGTGAGTGCACGGTGAGTGTGTGCACGTGGGTGTGAGTGCACGGGTGCGTGTGCATGGGCGTGTGAGTGCATGTACACCCGCGTGTGAGTTCAAGGGAGCAGCTGGGCCAGCTGGGGAAGGCACTGAAGGGCCAGGGCCCCAGGGGGCAGCTCTGTGGCGTGTCCCGCAGGAACGAGGAGTCCTGGGCCACATGCAGAGTGTGGAGTGGGCCTTGAGGACTGGGTCACCGGCAGAGCTGGGACTGGGCGGGCTCCCTGCTCAGGGGTACAGCTCACAGAGCTGTTGGGGGGCAGCCCTGGGTCAGACCGGGTCTGCCTGGAGGCCCCGACTCCGGCTCCCCGTGGGCAGGACACTGTCATGAAGAGAAGGCACAGGTGGGTGGCCCTCACCATGGCCACTCAGGCCGGGCCGGGGGCCGGGGCCAGGGCCTGGTCAGCGGAGGGACCCTCAGGAGGAAACAGAGGGGGCCTGTGGGCAGTGGAGGGCGGGGAAGAGACAAGGGAGCACAGAGGCCGCCAAAGAGGCCGGGAGCGAGTCCATGGAGAAGAGCCAGAGTCTGGGGCAACCGCCTGGGGGGGCCGAGGTGCCCCTCTGGGCTCTCGGGGTGTCGCCCACAGTGGACCCCGACCCCAGTCACCGGGAGTGCGCCTCGTGTTCTGCCCTGCCACGCCATCCCAGAGCCACTCAAGCCCCTCCCAGCCCCGCCGGCGTCCTGGCTCCAGTCCGTGGGCCCCCATGCCGGCCCCCTTCCGTGCCCACCCAGGAGACTCCACGCCCCCTGTGGACGCGGCCCCCGCGGCCCCCTCCAGCTGCAGCCCCAGCCCT
>NW_007087351.1:11786-18500 GCF_000164805.1 Carlito syrichta | reverse complement strand
CCCTCGGGGTCAGCCCGGGGCCGGCCCGCCTGCAGGGTGGCCCTCTGAGCCCTGGCCGGCCTCTCCTTACCCTCCCTGGTGCCCTAAGAGGGGAGCCGAGCGCGGGACGCCTGAGGCAGGCCCCCACCTCCCCTGACGAGCCCCAGCGCACGGTGGCAGCTGGGGGGCGGTGCAGGCTTGCGGGAGAGGCCAGGGCCGAGGCTCTGGGGCCGCGCACACCACCTCCCGCCTTCTCTCTCCATCGTGGGCTCAGAGCGGTGGACCTGATCCGGCACGGGGGCAAGAAGATGCGGTTTCTGGTGGCCAAGTCCGATGTGGAGACAGCCAAGAAGATCCGCTTCCGCACGGCCCCTCCCTAGCGGGCAGGACGTCCCTCGCACGCCCGGCCCAGTCCCGCCGGCGACACCAACCTCCATTATGCCTTCGTCTGTGGGTTCCCCTGACGAGGCGGGTCCCCTGTGGCGCCTCGCCTTCGGGACACGCCTATCGATAGTGTACATCTCGGTATCTGTTTGTGTATATGACAGAGGACACTAGGTTGTGACATTTGTTACCGAGCCTTTCTGTTTAGAGGCCTGACTGGAGAAGTCTAGATCCAATAAACTCTCTTTCCTGTTCTTAGAGGGTGCCGTGCCGGGGTCTCAGTCTCACCGGCGGGCGTGGGTGGCTCCCACGGCCACTCCCAGTCCCTGGCGTGGGAGGAGCCCTGGGCGGACCCGGGGGTGCTGTCCCAGGTGGAGCCATCGGAACTGACTCTGTGTGCCTCGGCCCACCCGGTGACAGGGACCAGCAGGAAGTAGACTGAGCAGCCCCCTTCCAGCCGGAGAGGGGACAGGGCACAAGCAGTGTGGCTTGACCTTTTTAGTCACATTGCTCAGCTTGGCCCCTAAAGAAAGGTGTAGAGACCCCAGAAGATCAGAAGCAGAGGAGCCCGACACGCCTCTGAGCCCAGCCTGCCCTCCCAGCAGGACGCCCGCTCCTCCCTGAGTTCTGCTCTCATCCCTAAGCTGCCAGCTTGGCCCTAATACCCAGGCTGGCGACCCAGGCGCCTAATCTGCGGCTGGCGTTCACCTGGTCACGGCCCTTCAGCCCGGCAGGAGGCCGGCCGCCCTGTCCACCAGCCGGCTGGCCGTGTGCAGGGCCAGGGGCCCAGGGGCAGGGCCGTGTGAGCGTCGCGATGGTAGCAGGGACCGCAACCTCCATGCTGGGCGTGAGCACGCACTGGGCCACGCTGGGCGTCCAGCAGGTTCGGCAGCTCCGTGGCCCGGGTGTGGATGGCTTCGTGCCCCTCACCGTGTGTGGAGCTGGTGGCCGGGCTCTGGGCTGAGGTCCTCATCTTTGACAGCAGCCGAGAGACCCTGGGCACGAGGGGTCCAGGCCGGCCAGTTGCAGACGCTCCCCACGTGGAAAGGGGTCTGCGTGGAGGGAGCCAGGCCCCAGAGCAGTGTCCTGGGGCCCTCCGTGCGTTGCGCTTGCAACATTCCCCGGTCGTCCAGGTGGAAGTGGCACAGCTGTGCCTGGAAGCTGGGCGAGACGCGGCAGGACGGGGGCCGGGAGGCCGGGAGTCCGCGCCCACCCCAGGCCGGGCCTCCCGACAGCGGGCAAACCCTCTCGGCTCCCTCCCCGCTTCAGGTGGCCCAGGCCAGTGAGTCCTCTTGGGTCCTTTGGCCCTGCAGCCTGGCGGCCCTCGTGACCTGCAGGCCGACCCTCGCCCGGCTGCCCCTCGTGGGCCCTGAGCTCTCGCCCTCCCCCCCCCAGGGTGCGCACCACACCATCCCCGAGCGGCACCCAGAGGCCCAGAGCGGCCCCCTGGGCGAGGGAGCCCGAGACGCAGCCCCGGCATGCTCTGTGTCCTCGGGGGCTCCCCGGACACTCGCGCCCCGCAGGAGGCGCCCAGCCACAGGGGCTCCCAGGCCGGCCCCCTGCACACCGACACGTCGTGCCTGCTCACGCCTCCCAGCACCCCGCTCGGCCTCGAGCCTGGGGCCCCCGACTACACCCGGGGAGCTGCAGCGGGTCTGCCCCAGGCCCTTTGCTGCTGCTGCTGTCCCATGGAAGCCTCGGCGTAGCACCTGGCCTGCAACAGCTGCCCACTGCCAAGTTCCCGAAATGCTAGATAAAATATGTTTTCAACAGGTCGTTTTAAAATTCACTGTTGATTCAGAAGAAAAGAAATCCTTAGAGCCCCAGACAGAAAAGAGGGCTCAAGTTCAGAGCGGCTGCAGCTGGCCTGGATGCTGATGGCTGGTCTCAGTTCTTCACTCCGCTGGGTCACAGCGGCCTGGTGGGTGGAGGCGGCAAAGCCTTGACCACACCAAGCTGGGAGCCTCGTGGGGACCCCGCGTTACTCCAGAGGGCCGAAAGACCCCAGGGAAGGCGAGGACACAGAGCTCGCTGGGAGCTGGGCACAGCTAGCCCGCCACCAGCGCCGATGTGTTTGATTCTCAATGACAGTTCGTTGCAGAGGGGTCTGTGATCATCCCCGTGTTCAGATGAGGAAACTGAAGCCCAGAGAGACTGCGATTTCCCACGTCAGTCAGCCACCGCCACATCCTGCCGGAAAGAACTGTCACAAAACACGGCATCTTGAAGACAGCCATCCTTCAGCCTCGCCCGGCTCCCTCCCAGGCAGCGAATGCAGGTGTGGCCGGTGGGAGCTGGCTCTGAGCTCCGTGGGGTCTGGCTCTGCTTCAGGTGTCTCCCCCAGCCCCACAGACTCTCCCGGGCACCGTAGCAATGTCAGAGCGAGCCCACCCCCCTCCCCCCGCATATTCAGCATGGGTCACCTCTGCTGGCATCCTGTTGGTCAAAGCAGGTCACGGGGCCAGGCACCCAATCAAGGCATAAAAGACCTGCCCTCCCCGCCCCCACTGTGAGGCCGTAGCCAGGACGTGCGTGTGTCCTACGACTCCGGGGGAGCAGGGAATCGAGACCAGCAATTTGGTGCAGCCCTGGGAGACAAAGCCAGGCTGTGATCGATCGTGGGCGCTGACCCCAGGCTCTCAGCCACAGCGAAAGTCTCCCTGCCAAGAAAATGGTAAGGGAATGTTTCCCGATGGCCTTGGCTCTGGGTGAAGCAGGAACAAAGCGTCCCCTCCAAATCTGAATTCACAAGCCAGTTTTTATGCAGGTTTGGGACCCACTTATAACATATGCCTGCTGGGCAGATCGTGGAAAGCAGCGCTCCCAGGCGTCTGGGAGGCAGCAGAGATTTTCTCCCGGATGAACACTCTCAGTGCAGGCTTCCAGATTCCAGAAGCAGCAGCCCCGTCAGGGGCCGGCGCTTCCCCCAGGCCGAAAGGCCTCTGTGTGGAGGGGGCCGGCCCCCGAAGCAGCGTCCTGGGTCCTGCCCGGACACTGGCCTCATGCAGCTCCACACGGCCCTCCAGTGAGCACCAGGGAGGTTTCCAGAAAAGATCATTCAATCGGGTACTAGCTTCCCCCAAAAAGAACACTGGAGACCAGCAGATAGAATAATTTAGCCAAAAGAGTAAGGGAAAACTGTCCTTCTAGAATTCTAAACCCACCTAACATCTTTCAGGGATAAGGATATGCTTAAGATAATGTCATACAAACAAAATGAGAGAATGTACTACTGACTTTTAGACACTAAAGGAAATGACCAAAGTTGTCCTTTAAGAAGGAAGATTTTGTCTCATGGAAGATCTGAGATGCAAGAATGTATGGTAAGTAAATGAATCACAAATGTGGAGAAATAAAATGTGTTATAAAACAACAATAGTAATGTCTCCTTTGGGAGATGTTTAAGGAAAAAGGTAGTGAAAAACTCAGGACACTAATGCATGTAAGTCAGAAAGAGATGGTGACAGGAGTTAAAATGTTCTAAGGTCCTTGCATTTTTTTTTTTTTTAGAGGCCACTAATGATATTGACTAACTTTAGACTTTGTTAAGGATGTCTGTTGGAGTTTTCAAGGGTAGACACTAAACGAATAGAGTGTTTAACTTTCAAACCAACAGAGGTAAAACATGGAAAAGGAAAAAAAAAAGCCTATGACAGAGAGGAAAACCTCAAAAATAAAAATGGACAAGTAGTACTAAATAAACTAGAAATTTGTTCAAAATTGTCAGCAATCAATATATGTAACTCACTGATTAAAGGACAAAAGGATTGTCAAGCTAGATAAAATATAGTTTCATGATATTTAAGAGAAGTAAGCCTAAAACAAGAATGTAGAAAGGTTAAAGATAAAAGAATAGACAAAGATACATCGAATGCACAAAGTAATTAAAAATTCAATTCGTGGCTGGGTGTGGTGGCTCAGCCTGTATAATCCCAGCACTTTGGGAGGCCAAGGTGAGAGGATTGCCTGAACCCAGGGGTTTGAGAAGAGCCTGGGCAACTTGGTGAAACCTCGTCTTTACAATAAATCACAAAAGATAGCTGCACATGGTGGTGTGTGTCTGTAGTTCCAGCTACTTGGAAGGCTGAGGAGGAAGGATCGTCGAAGCCCAGCAGGTAGAGGCTGCGGTGGCCATGAACATGCCACTGTAGCCTGGGCAACAAAATGAGACTCCAACTCAAAGAAAAAAAAAATCAATTCACTAGGAAAATGAAACAATCTTAAACTTGGATATACCTAATAACATGTTCTCAAAATACATAAAGCAAAAACCTATGGAACCAGAGGGAGAAGTGGATGGATCCCCGATCATAAAAGAAAGCCTTAGCATAAATCTCAGTAATTGAAAAATACAGCAGGCAGCAAATCACTAAGGATATATGAACAAAGGAATGCCCTTCCTTGACCTCTTGGAACTTAAATTATAGTTTTCCTAGGCTGGCAATAAATAAATATATGGATAAATATGGAGCATATCAGTGATACATACTGCAGAGAAAAATAATGCAGGGTAGATGAGACAAGGAGTGTGTTGGTAGAGACTGAGAATGGGGTGAGGGTGTTGTTTAATATACGGTGTGTGGGAGGGCCTCATTAATAAGACGTCATTTAAACAAAGAGCCCAAAATGAGAGAATAAGCTATAGGGACATCTGGGGGAGAGCATTCCCAGTAGAAGTACTACAGACAAAGGCCTCAGGCTGGGAGCATTCGTGGCACGGGAACAGGAAGGGAAGGCCACGTGACTGAAGCAGTGACACGGGGGAGAGTCCCAGGAAGTCAGGCCCGGCAGTGCATGGGGGCCCAGATCAAGCAGAGCCTTGCAGGTTGTTGCAGGGACTTTGGATTTCAGTCTGGGCGAGATGGGAATCTTATCAGAGGGCGTTGAGCAAAGAAGTTACACGATGTGACGTACGTGTTAGACAGCTGCTTGCTGAGGATGCGTGGAGAGTGATGGGCCAGGAGAGCCCGACAGGAGGTTCTCACCAGGACCTTGCACGAGAGGCCGGACGCTGGGCGCGGAGTGTTGGTAACTCTAATTTGGGGAGTCAATAGTCAAACGTAGGATGGGGCAAATCTTACAAACATAACACAGAGCAAAAAATAACTTAGAGAAAGTTGATTGTTGTGTGATACCATTTTATGATGCTAAAAGTAAAAGGAAACAATATATTTTTAGGCATACCTATTATGTGGGGGGGGAAACTACATTTTAAGAGCATGATTCCACATCGTAGCCCAGGATTCCGTGGGCTGAAGCAGGAGAATGGGCGGGGGTAGGAGCACGCAGGTGGATGCAGAACGCTGTCAATGTCCTGGTTCTGACAGTGGGTGGCGGGCTCATTTGGGTTTATTATGTGATTAATAAAATCAAAAGGAGGCCGGGCGCCGTGGCTCAAGCCTGTAATCCCAGCACTTTGGGAGGCCGAGGTGAGAGGATTGCCTGAGCCCGCGGGTTCGAGACCAGCCCGGGCAACATGGTGAGACCGCGTCTCTACAATAAATAAAAAAATGAGCCATGCGTGATAGCGCATGCCTATTAGTTCTGGCTACTTGGAAGGCTGAGGTGGAAGGATCACTGGAGCCCAGTGGGTCGACGCTGGGGTGGCCGTGAGTGTGTCATTCCAGTCTGGGTGACAGAGTGAGACTCCAATTCAAAAAAAACAAAAAAACAAAAACAAAAAGGGCCGTGCATAGATTAAAATGAGAGCACCTCAGGTGTCTTGTTTTATTTGTGTTGCTATAAGAAATGCCTGATAGCCGGGCTTGGTGGCTCAGCCTGTAATCCCGCGCCTTTGGGAGGCCGAGGTGAGTGGATTGCCTGAGCCCGCAGGCTCGAGACCCGCCTGGGCAACTTGGTGAGACCTCATCTCTACAATAAATCAAAAAATTAGCTGGGCGTGGTAGTGCGTACCTGTAGTTCCAGCTACTTAGAAGGTTGAGGCGGAAGAATGGCCGGAGCCCAACAGGTCGAGGCTGCGGTGGCTGGGAGCGGCCACTGCGCTCCAGTCTGGGCAACAGAGTGAGACCCCAACTCAAAAAAATAAAATAAAATAAATGCCTGAGGCTGAGTCATCGAGGAGAAAAAGAGGTTTATTTGGCTCGTGGTTCTGCAATGACACCAGCACCTGCATCTAGTAAAGTGTCAGGAAGCTTTTACTCCCACGGAAGGGGAAGGGGGTTGAGAAGAGGAGGTGCCGGGCCCTTAGTAACAATCAGATCTCACAGTAACTAACAGAGCAAGAACTCACTGCCGTGAGGACAGCACTGAGCTATTCACGAGGGGTTTGTTCCCCGTGACCCAAACTCCTCCCACCAGGCCCCACCTCCAATGTTGTTTTTTTTTTTTTTT
>NW_007087351.1:2303-11766 GCF_000164805.1 Carlito syrichta | reverse complement strand
CTCACCTCAGCCTCCCAAAGCGCTGGGATTACAGGCTGAGCCACCGAGCCCGGCTCCCCCTCCAACACTTTGACGTGAGATCTGGAGGGGACAAATATCCAAACAGTGTCGCCAAGAATCAAGGGTTATGATGAGTTCAGGTCTGTACCCACGAGGACAGCAGTCACAAAACCAAATGAACTTCTCGACATGAAAACTGTAGTTATTGAAAAATGGTAACACCTTCATTGGGATGTAATTCACACACCATATAGTTCACCAATTTAAATTGTGTGGTTAGTTCAGTAGCTTTTAGCATATATTTAGAGTCGTGTAACCATTGCTGCAATCTAGTCATTACAGTTTTATTTATTTTTGTTTGAGACAGGGTCTCTCTCTCTGTCGTCCAGGCTTAAATCCAGTCATGGCTCACTGCAGCCTCAAACACTTGGGCTCAAGAGGTCCTCTCGTGTCAGCCTCCCAAGCAGGTAGACACCACCACACCTGGTTAATTTTTGAAAATTTTTTAGAGACGGGAACTCACTGTGTTGCCTGGGCTGGTCTCCAACTCCTGGCCTCAGGTGGTCCTCCTGCCTTGGTCTCCCAAAGTGCTGGGATTACACAGTGAACGACTGCACTTGGCCAAAATTTTTAAAAAATCAATGAAGAATTGAGAGTAAGCACAGAAGAATAGCAGATCAGAGAATGGAGGGAGGAGTTCTACATTTTTTATCCAGAATTAAGTACAGAGAGATTAAAAGACGGGGAAATAAGAGAAGTGAAGGTTAAACATTTCATATAACATTTTTAAAAATAACATTTGCTAATATCGCTCTCAATCTCATCTTTAGCTTAACAGCTCAAGATACACATTTTCTGAAATCCTTTCACTTAAAAGCTTAGATTTGGTCATATTGGCAACATATACTCTCAAGGTGACAGGGTCACTTTATTTTCTAGAAAATGTCTGTCAAATACTCAAGTCTGAATAGCCATAGCTTGTTGTTCTTTCAAATAAAGTGGTGTATGATGAAAAAAAGTGACTGGTTCGGCTCACAATTCAAACCATCACATAAGTGCTTTCCCCAAAGGCAGCCACTATGCTTTTTGGAGTGCACAAGCACTCTGGGTACAGGCCATGTAGTGATACGGGATGTTAAAAGGACTTATACTCACCAGTGCGGTGGCTCATGCCTATAATCCCAGCACTTTGGGAGGCCAAGGTGGGAGGATCACTTGAGTCCAGGAATTCAAGATCAGCCTGGGCAACAGAGCAAGACCTTGTCTCTACAAAAACAAATCAAAAAATTAATTGGGCATGGTGGTGGCACCTACATTCCCAGCTACTTAGGAGGCTGAGGTGGAAGGATCACCTGAGCCCAGGAGGTTGAAGCTGCCCTGAGCCTTGATCCTGTCACTGCCCTCCAGCCTGGCAACAGAGTGAGACTCCAACTGGAAAAAAAAGACTTGTCCTCAAGAATAGAGATTTTCAAAAGTTAATATTTGTTATTATTTTATCAAGAGCGTTCTTAAGTGAAATTACACTTTTAAAAAACACCTGTGCACGTGTGGGGGGTGAAAACAGCAACGGCTATCAGTGCAGTTTGGTGCATGCAATTCGCCATTGCTTTTGGATCACCGACACGGTTGTTCCAGGGTAAGCCAGACTCATGAAAGTAACTCAACACTTAGAATATTCTGCACCTTTTGTCTTTGCTAAGCATTTTAAAATTTAATTTAATTAGGCTGGAGTGCAGTGGCACAATCATGGCTCACGGCAGCCTCATCCTCCTGGACTCTGGTGATCCTCCTGCCTCCCGAGTAGCTGGGAATATAGGCATGTACCACCATGCCTGGCTAATTTTTTGTAGAGATGAGGTCTCACTATGTTGCCCAGGCTGGTCTCGAACTCCTGGGCTCATGTGATCCTCCAGCCTCAGCCTCCCAAAGTGCTGGAAGTCACCACACCCAGCTCTGATTTTTAATTTAATTCCATTGCCATCTGAGAATACTTTGTATGGTTTCAGTCTTTTGAATACAAGGAGGCTTGTTTTGTGGCATGTTTTCTGTCCTGGAGAATGTCCCGTGTACACTTGAGATGGACGTGCCTTCTCTCGTTGTTGGGCAGATGTTCTGTAACTGCCCGTGGGTCTAACTGGTTTACAGTGGTGTCCAGTCTTCCCTGTCCTTTGGTGGTCTGCCTGATTGTTCTAATCATTACTGAAAAATGAGGTATGGACATCTCCGACTGTCATTTCTGAATTGTCTGTTTCTCCCTTCAAATCTGTCAGCTTTTGCTTCAGGCCTTTTGGATCCGTGTAGCCAGGACTATAGGTATGTGTGACGGCGCTATCTCCTTAGTGGACTGATTCTTTTAAAATTGCAAAATGTCCCTCTTCGTCTCCAGTAATCATTTTTGTCTTTTTTTGTTATTTAGTTTTTGTGTTTTTTTTGTTTTTGTTTTTTTGTTTTTTTTGAGTTGGAGTCTCACTCCGTCGCCCAGACTGGAATGCAGCGGCCGCTCCCGGCCACCGCAGCCTCGACCTGCTGGGCTCTGGCGATCCTTCCACCTCAGCCTTCCAAGTCACTGGAACTACAGGTGCGCGCTACCATGCCTGGCTAATTTTTTTGTTTTATTGTAGAGACGAGGTCTCGCCAAGTTGCCCAGGCTGGTCTCAAACCCCCAGGCTCAGGCAATCCACTCGTCTCAGCCTCCCAAAGCGCTGGGATTACAGGCTGAGCCACCGAGCCCAGCCTATTATCTAGTTTTTATTTTTCTGCAATGTAACCAAACATGGAAGAGAATACGGAAAATACGGAGCCCCAGAAACAGCAGCAAGAGCACAAATATTACAGGCAAGAGTAAGTCCCCTACATACGAACAAGCTCCATTCCAAGAGCGTGTTCGTAAGTCCAATTTGTTCATAAGGCCTAGGTACCCAGCTAACACAATCGGCTATGCAGTACTGTACTTTAATAGGCTTATCATAATTTTCACACAAATAACACAAAAAATGAACAAAAAATAAACAAAACATTTAAAAGCTTACAGCGGAGTACCTTGAAAGGTACAGTAGTACAGTCCAGTACAGCAGCTGGCATACAGGGCCTGGCACCAGTGCACAGGCGAGAAGAGTTCCTGACTGGAGGAGGGGGAGGGGGTGTGAGATGGCAGAGCTCTAGGAGACGGAGGGCAAGCAGGAATTTCACTCACGCCTGACGCTGAAGCCAAAGGTTCTGGCCCCTGGCTGGATTCAGTTCTATCTTCCCTCTTGCAAAAAAACGATTCAGTAGTAGCTCTTCTTTTCTCCTCATTAGAGATGACACGTCAGCACTGGATTGCCTTCTGAATGGCTGCTACAACCTTCGTGTACCCTTCGCCAGTCGGGTCCTGTGCCCCCAACTACCGGTGCCTCCTCACGTAAAGAAAATCCCCTTGCTTGGCCGGGCTCGGTGGCTCAGCCTGTCGTCCCAGCACTTTGGGAGGCCGAGGCAAGTGAATGGCCCGAGCCCGCGGATTCCAGATCTGCCTGGGCAACTTGGCAAGACCTCGTCTCTGCAGTAAATCAGAAAATGAGCCAGGTATGGTGGCTCATGCCTGTAGTTCCGGCTGCCTGGAAGGCTGAGACAGAAGGACCGCCAGAGCCCAGCAGGTCGAGGCTGCGGTGGCCGGGAGCGGCCGCTGCACTCCAGCCTGGGCGATGGAGGGAGACTCCCACGCCAAAGAAATAAAAAAAGAAAGAAAATCCCCTTGCCATTTCCTCATCGTGAATCTCTTGGGTTCTTCAGCTGCTGCTGCTTCTTGTCCCTCTTCGTCCTTTCTCTGGGCCTCCGATGCCATCAGGCCTTCCTGAGTAAGGAGTCCAATGACGCCGTCCTCTTGCAGATCGAGCTCCAGCTTCTCGCCGAGAGCCATGACGCCTTTGGACTCCTCACCCACCTTCTCAGATCCACCAAAATGGTGAACAAGATGCAAGCAAGGGTTCTTCCAAAGTCCATTCGTGGTGACAGGCATCACATCATGCCAAGCAAAGTCAGGTTTTTATAGCCTTGTAGCTGCTACAGTCCTTCCAAAATTGTCGCCAGCGTGGTGTTGACTTGCCACTCGCCTTTGCTGCCTGACATAAAGGATATTTCTTGAAAGTGGCTGTAACTCCCTGGCCCCTAGGTTGGACCAGCGACATAGTATCCAGTGGCCGATGCACTACTTTGACGTTGGGATGAAGGCTGTCTATGAATGAGGAGTGGCCGGGAGCATCATCGAACAGCAAAAGAATGTTGCATGGGACACCCTTCTCCAAGCAACATCTCTCTACCCCCAGAATAAAGTGGTGGAAAACTAGTCCTGGAAAATGACCGGTGTAACCCAGGCTTTGGGGTTACTCTTGCACACAGCAGGATGAGAGCCCGGGGCTAAGTGGTTAAGGGCTCTTGGGTTCTCTGAATGAGAAACTAAGAGGATTCAGCTTCCTGTTGCCGGCAGCACTGCCACCAAACAAAGCCTATCCTTCTCTGCTTTATAGTCTGGCATCAACTTTTCTTCCTTGCTGACAAAACTTTGGCCTGGCATCCCCTGCCAGTACAGTCTTGCCTCATTAAAAACATGCTTAGGTAAATGCGCACCTTCATCAATAATTTCTCGAAGCGTTTCAGCAGATACCAGGGCAGCTACCGTTTCTACACTCGCTGCTTCGCCACTTATCTGTACGTTGTGGAGGTTGGCTCTAGCCTTGAACCCGTGAAACCAGCCATGGCTGGCATTAAAAGATGCACCCTCTGATTCTTTGCTGGGTTTCTTCTTCAAGTCCTAAAGGCTTTTAGCTTTCTCTCGAGTCAGCATTAAGCTGGGTGGGACTCGATGCTGATGCCGATCCTGCGTCCCCACGCTGAGGTTTCTCCATCTCCTCCGTCACTTTCCCACACTTCTTTGACAGCGTTGCTGTCTTCAGCACAGCAGACTTCACGTGTTCCGTGACCTTGGCTTTGTTCCTCAGAATCATGCCCACGGTTGAACGACTCGTGGCGTAAGGTGAGCAATGGCCACCATATTTTCGCTTCACTCCACTCTCAGCTGTTTTCACTTTTGAATGCATCATGTCCCTTGGCGCTTCTTAGCAGTACCAGCTACATCACACCACTGCTTTCATGCTTGCCTCCAGACCTCCTGGACTTGAAATAAAGGTACTGTGCTACTATACTCTATCTAGTACCGTAAAGTACACAAAAGCACAATCCTGTAGAGAATGCACGCACCTGACAATATATGCCAGACCCATGGACTAACTTATGTGGCTGAACATGCAAATGCACATTCACACCTGTGGAAGTTCGCAACTTGAAGGCTTGTTTGTAGGGGACTTACCGTGTGGTGAGCAAATGGGATGGAGGGGTGCTCTCCCGACCTACAGAAGGAACGATCTGGTAGTTAAGCCAAACAAGTCATATTTATTTGAGTTGTCCGCTGTCGGGAATGGCAATCTTCTTGCTGGTCTTGCCATTCTTGAACCCAAAGCCCTCCATGGCTTGCACAACATTCACGCCCTCTTTCCTCTTGCCAAAGACAAAGTGCTTGCCATCCAACCATTCAGTCTTAGAAGTGCAGTTGAAAACCTGGGAACCGTGTGTGTGGGGTCCAGCGTTTGCCAGGTGCAAGAGGCCAGGACTTGGATGCTTCAGGATGAAGCAATTTCTCTCCATAGATGAACTTGCTTTCAGTGCCATTATGGCGTGCGAAGTCACCACCCTGGCACATAAACCCTGGAATAATTCTGTGAAAGCAGGAACCCTTCTAACCAAATTTCATCTCTCCAGTTCTCGGAGCACAGAAGTTTTCTGCTGTCTTTGAAACTCTGTCTGCAAACAGCTTGAAGGAGACACAGCTCAAGGGCTCACCACTAAGGGTGCTGTCAAAGAACACAGTGGGGTTGACCATGGCTGATGGAAAAGGGCTCCAGGTGGTGGTGTCTGCAAAAAAGCCTGTCTGATACTGTTAGAGCCACCCCTGCTCTCTTTTGCTTACTATTTGCCCTGTATATCTTTTTCCATCTTTTTACTTTCAGTCTACTTATGTCTTTTAATCTCAAGTGTGTCTCTTGCAGGCATCATGGTTTCTTTTTAATCCATTCTGCCAATCTCTTTTAATTGGAGTGTTTAATCCATTTACATTTAATGACATTTCACTTAATGATGTTTAATCCATTTACATTTAATTAACGAGGTAGGATTTATGTCTGCCCTTTTACTACCTGTTTTCTTTTTTTCTTTTTTTTTTGAGTTGGAATCTCACTCTGTCGCCCAGACTGGAGTGCAGTGGCACACTCCCTGCCACCGCAGCCTCAAACTGCTGGGCTCCAGCGATCCTTCTGCCTCAGCCTTACAAGTAGCCGGAACTACAGGCATGCGCCACCACGCCCAGCTAGTTTTTTAAAATTTATTGTAGAGATGAGGTCTCGCCAAGTTGCCCAGGCAGGTCTCGAACCCGCGGGCTCAGGCCATCCAGTCACCTCAGCCTCCCAAAGTGTGGGATTATGGGCTGAGCCACCGAGCCCGTCTACTACTTGTTTTCTCTGTCTTGAATCTTTGTTCCTCTCTTCCTCCATTACGATCTTCTTTTATATTTATTTTCTATACCAGTTTCTTGTTGATCCTTTTACAATATCTTCTGAGGGTTTGTTGTTGATGTTGTTGCACTAGGAATCACAGTGAACATTTTAATTTAAAACTATCTCGTTTGGATGAATACTAACTTACTTTGAAAAATATACATAAATTTTTCTTCAATACAGCTAAGTTCACTCCCCAAATACTTTGTGCTATTATTGTTTTACAAATTACATCTTTCTTTTATTTATTTATTTTTTTGAGTTGGAGTCTCACTCTGTCGCCCAGACCGGAGTGCAGTGACCGCTCCCGGCCACCGCAGCCTCGACTTGCTGGGCTCCGGCGATCCTTCCGCCCAGCCTTCCAAGTAGCTGGAACTACAGGTGCGTGCTACCACGCCCGGCTAATTTTTGATTTATTGTAGAGATGAGGTCTCACCAAGTTGCCCAGGCGGGTCTCGAACCCGCAGGCTCAGGCAATCCACTCACCTCAGCCTCCCAAAGGCGCGGGATGACAGGCTGAGTCACCGAGGCTGGCTCAAATTACATCTTTCAGCATTAATTTGGTCTCTGATATTCTGCACATTTTTCCTCATTCTTTTTTCCCTGTTCATCAGATTGAATAATCTCAATTGAGCTATTTTCAAGTTCGTCAATGCTTGCTTTTGCCAGTTCAAACACAATTTTACAATTGTTGCTTTATTCATTTATCTTTAGATAGGAGAAGAACTACATTTATAGTCTTTTATATTTACCCACGTAAATATAGAACTTGTGCTCTTTATTTCTTCATGTGGACTTGAGTTGTGTTTTCAGAGTCCTTTCATGTGAAATGAAAGGGACAGGCCTGCTGTTGACACAGTCTCTCAGCTTTTGTTTCTCTGGGAAGGTCTCCATTTCCATTCATTTTTAAAAGACGGCTTTGCTGGATGTAGAATTCTTGGTCAACAGTCTTTCTTGCAGCACTTTGAATATGTCGTCTGTTGCCTTCTGTGCTCCATGGGTTCTGATGAGAAGTCAGCTGAGGATGCCATTTTTTGTTTGTTTGTTTGTTTTGAGTTGGAGTCTCACTCTGTCGCCCAGGCTGGAGGGCAGTGGCCGCTCCCAGCCACTGCAGCCTCCACCTGCTAGGCTCCGGCGATTCTTCCACCTCAGCCTTCCAAGTAGCCGGAACTACAGGCGTGTGCTACCATGCCTGGCTAATTTTTTTGATTTATTGTAGAGATGAGGTCTTGCCAAGTTGCCCAGGAGGGTCTCGAACCCACAGGCTCAGGCAATCCACTCACCTCAGCCTCCCAAAGTGTGGGGTTACAGGCTGAGCCACCAAACCTGGCTGAAGTACTATTTTCTATATGTTGTGTTATGCTTATACTTCTTTCTTTTCTTTTTTTTTTTTGAGTTGGAGTCTCACTCAGTCACCCAGACTGGAGTGCAGTGCCACTGCAGCCTCGACCTGCTGGGCTCTGGCGATCCTTCCGCCTCTGCCTTCCAAGTAGCTGGAACTATATGCATGCACTACCACACCTGGCTAATTTTTTTGATTTATGGTAGAGATGAGGTCTCACCAAGTTGCCCAGGAGGGTCTCGAACCCGCAGGCTCAGGCAATCCGCTCACCTCAGCCTCCCAAAGTGCGGGATTACGGGCTGAGCCACCGAGCCCGGCTAGTTTGGTATTTTCCAACAGGACGTTTACGATGATGTAACGTGGCAACTCTGGAAACCAGAATCTCCTCCCTCTCCAATTTGCTGCTGTGGCTGTGTTGCTGTTTGGTGACTTCCCTAGATTAATCTCATAACCTCTGTGTCCTCCCTAGTGTGCCCCCGTTGTAGCATCTGCTCAGCCAGCTGAGTGGTCAGAGGTTTCCCGAAATGACTCGAACCAGTCATAAGTCTTGCGCCCTTGGCCAGCTGGGTTTGTGTGTGGCGTGTGCTCCAGTGTGCTGACCGGACCTGGATCTGTGTGTGATCAGTGACCAGGCGGTTTGCAACTGACTGTTCGTATTTTTGTTCTTCGGAAAATTCTCGGCCATTTTCTTGTCAAGGTTTCTTTACTTTGCGCTCTTTCTTTTCCTGGAATTCCAGTGACTTGCACGTCGGCACGGCCAAGCATGTCCCACAGCTCTGGACGGTCACCTGCATCTGGGCCTGGTGCAGATGACAAGGTCCTGGGCTTTGTGGGCGGCCTTGAGGTGGAAGTGACTGGCTCCATGTTTCATGTGGAGGAGTAGGGACTGCAGCGGCCAGAGGAAAGGCTGTGGTCACTCGATGCCACAGGTGGCCACCAACGGCCCCTCCCAAAGAGGAGGAGCCTGTCACTTCTCCCCCGGAATTCGCTCTGGGCTCTTTCTGCCCAACCGGATGCTGCGGAGGTGACGCCCTGGGGCTTCCAAACCAGGCTTGAGGGCCTCTGTGCCTGCCTTCGCGTTCTGAGCGACCAGCCGCCATGGAAGTCAGCTCTCATCCTCACGCGGACAACGGAGGTTTGCGGAAGGGGGAGGCCCCGCCACCGCAGGCTCGTGCGGCCGCCCGGTGGGCTGCAGGGGGCGGGAGGGCAGCCACTGTGGGCGGTCTGGGCTCCCCGAGCTTCTGGACGGATGCGTCCCGCGAGCGGCCCCAGGGATGCCACGCGGAACGGGACCGGCCTCGCCGCGCCCCAGACGGCGCACCACGTCGGGAAAAAGCTTGGACGCTTCACGAAGGGATTGGGTTTTGCTTTGTAAAAGCGCTTCACTCTGGAACAGCTGCGGACCCACACGGGAAGCTGCGAGAATCGTAGCGTCCTGGGTGCCGTCGCCAGCTTCCCCCACGCAGCACGGCGCCCAGGCCCCAAACCTGACGCCGCGCGTGACTCTCAGCGTCCCGCGGCGCGGGGTTCGCTTGCCTCC
>NW_007087351.1:0-1318 GCF_000164805.1 Carlito syrichta | reverse complement strand
CCTCCTTGTGCACACGCGTGACGTCCCCTCTGCGCCATCAAGGGCCCTGGGGCCGAGGCGCGACAGCCCCCCGGCTCAGGGACTGTGCCCAAGAACAGCCCCTAGCCGCCCCCAGCCCGGCGGTGCCCTCAGGCCCGGCAAGGGGCAGGCGCGGCCGGCGAAGCGCCATCCCCCTGCGCGGGGCGGGGAGAGAAAGGGAACACCCCTGCCCTGCTCACCCAGACCCGGCAAAGCAGCTTTATTCTGCGGTATCCCTTTCGGCCCCAGACTGTCCAGAAACAAGGCAGAGCAAGCAGCAGACCGGGAGGCTTCCACTCGGCCCAGAGAGGGGCCCCCACCACGAATCGGCGCCCACACAGCGAGGCTCAGCCCAGCACGGGATTAAGAGCCAAAGCCCGGAAGGGCAGCAGCAGAGGAGCCCAGCCGCCCTCCCAGCAGCACCCGGCTCCGGAGTTCCGCTCTCATCCCTAAGCCGCCAGCTTGGCCCTAATACCAGGCTGGGGACCCAGGCGCCTAATCTGCGGCCGGCGTCCAGCTGGTCCCACCCCTTCAGCCCGGCGGGAGGCCGGCCTCCCTGTCCACCAGCCGGCTGACCGTGTGCAGGGCCAGGGGCAGGGCCGTGTGAGCGTCGCGGTGGTAGCGGGGGTCGCACACCTCCATGCTGGGCGTGAGCACAAACTGGGCCACGCTGGGCATCTTCAGCAGGTTCAGCAGCTCCGTGGCCCGGGTGTGGATGGCTTCCGTGCCCTCCTCGCCGTGTGTGGAGCTGGCGGCTGGGCTCGGGGCTGGGGTCCTCATCTTTGACAGCAGCAGAGAGACCCTGGGGAGAGGGCGTCCAGGCCTGTCAACTGCAGACGCTCCCCTCGCTCGGAAGGGGTCTGTGTGGAGGGAGTCTGGGCCCCTCCCTGAAGCCCGCATCTGAGGCTTTGGCTCGGTGGTGCCCACCCAGCGCCTGCACTGCTGGGCTGTTTCAAGACACCTGGAACGGGGAGGAGCTCGGAAGCCCTTCTTCCCCATGGAAAGCTGCCGGGTTCCCCTCTCTCTGCTCCCAGGCTGGTACCTGGGAATCAGGTCTTGGCTGCGGGAGGCCAGCTTGGTCAGGGTGGTCATGAGCACGGTGATGACCTGCGGTGGACACCTGGGCAGGGCGGCGGAGGGCCGGGACTGGGTGACCTCGAACAGCAGGGCCTCCAGGGCTTCGAAGAACTTGTTGATCTGCTCCACAGTGCACCTCCGGTCGCAGGTCACTGACAGGTACTCGCCGATAGCCCACACCTGGCCGGGACAGAGGCTCAGCCCCACCAGGCCTCCCGGTCGG
>NW_007087350.1:0-733 GCF_000164805.1 Carlito syrichta | reverse complement strand
TCCTCCTCCTCCTCCTCCTCCTCCTCCTCCTCGCTCCCGCCACCCTCCCGTGCCGCTCTTCCTTTTCTGCTTTCGCCCAGATTCACTCTCCCTCTTTCTTTTTCTTTCTTTCTTTCCGCTTTCTCTTTTCCAACCGCGTCCCGGGCTGCTCCCGGGGAGGGGCGCGGGCGGCGAGCAGTTTGCAAACTCCGGCCCGGGACGGGAGCAGGTGCCGCCTCCGTCTGCCAGTGCCTGGAAAGCGTGTGGCCTGCGCTAGGTGAGACCGGGCTGTGGGGGTTCCCCCAGCCATCCCGGGGCCTCAGCACTGCCTGGGGATGCTGGGACGAACAGGGGACCCAGGAGAAGTGAACTTGAGGCTGCCACCGGCCCTCCTGTTCCAGCAGGGTGATCCGGGTGGAAGGTCTCCAACCTCACGGGGTCTCCGGCCTCGTGGTCCGCCTTTTCCCAGCCCTGCTACCTTCGGGGGCTTTCTGCTGAGCCCTAGAAAGGCTGCATGAGGGGTTCGGGTGTGGGGAGCGGGGAGAGGTGGCGCCCTGGGGGGAGGGGTGATTCCGGACAGGCCCGGACAGCTCCCAGCTCTCCTGTCACCTTTCACTTTCCTTCCTCCCCGCCCACCCGACTGCCTGTGACCTTTTGCCTTTTCTCTTTCCTGGTGCACCATTTCCTCTCCCTCCCCAGGGCCGTGTGTGTGTGTGTGTGTGTGTGTGTGTGTGTGTGTGTGTGTGTGTGTGTG
>NW_007087349.1:1021-5971 GCF_000164805.1 Carlito syrichta | reverse complement strand
TAGCCAGCTGGTTAGACAGCTGAATTAACTAGCTAACTACCTAGTTAGCCAGCTGGGTATCCAGCTGATAAAACTAGCTGACTTAACCAGCTAGTGAGCTGGTTAACCAGTTGACACAAATAGCTGACTTAACTGGTTAGCCAGCTGGCTAGCCAGCTGACTTATCTAGCTCTCTACCTAGCTAGCCAGCTGGCTAACCAGCTGACTTAATTAGCTGACTTAAGTAGCTAGCCAGCTGACTTGCCAGCTGACTTTACTAGCTAGCTACCTACAAAGCCCCCTGGCTTGCCAACTGACTTAAATTTCTAGCTACCTAGTTAAACAGCTGGCTAGCTAGCTGACATGAGTAGGTGACAACTAATTAGCCAGCTTGCTAGTCAGCTGATTTAACAAACTAGATACCTAGCTAGCCAGCTGGCTAGCCAGCTAACTTAACAAGCAAGCCAGCTCACTTTACTAGCTGACATAACTAGTTATTACCAAGCTAGTTTTACATGCTGACTTAACTAGCTTTATGCATAGTTAGCCAGCAGGCTAGCGAGCTGACTTAACTAGCTGACTCAGCTGGCTCTCTACAAAGCTCGCCACCTGGCTAAGCAGCTGACTTATGCAACCGACTTTATTAGCTAACCAGCTGGGTAGCCACCTGACTTAACTAGCTCACTACCCGGATCGCCAATGGACTAAACTAGCTGATTAATTAACTGGCCTGCTTGTTAACCAGCTGAATTAACTAGCTTGCCACCTAGCTAGCCAGCTGGCTAGTCAGCTGACTTAACTAGCTGAATTAACTAGCTATCTAGCTGGATAGCCAGCTGACTTAACTAGTTGACTTAACTACCTAGTCAGTTGGATAGCCAGCTGACTTTATGAGATAGCTATGTAGCTAGCCAGCTGGCTAGCCAGCTGACTTATCTAGCTGCCTTAACTATCTTGCTAACATGCTAACCAGCTGACTTAACTAGCTTGTTACCTAGCTACCAAACTGGCTAGAAAGCTGACTTAACTAGCTGACTTAACTTGCTAGCCAGCTAGCTAGTCAGCTATCTTAACAGGCTAACAACCTAGCTATCCATCTGGCTACACAGCTGACTTAACTAGGTGACTTAACAAGCTAGCCAGCTGGCTAGCCGGCTAACATAGCTAGCTATATTGCTAGCCAGCTTGCTGGCCAGCTGACTTAACTAGCTGTCTTAACCAGCTAGCCAGCTATCTTAACTAGCTGAGTTTACTCACTAGCCAGTTGGGTAGCCAGCTGACTTAACCAGAGAGCCAGCTGGCTAGCCAGTAGAACTAACTAGCTAGCTACTTAGCTAGACAGCTGAATAGCCAAATGACTTAACTAGATGATGTAACTAGCTAGGTAGCTGGCTAGCCAGCTGTCTTAACTAGCTAGCTACCTATGTAGCCTACTGGCTTGCCAGCTAACATAACTACCTAGTTACCTAGGTAACTAGGTGGCTAGCGAGCTGTCTAAACTAGGCTACTTAAGTAGATAGTCAACTGGCTGTCCAACTGACAAAACTAGCCAGCTACCCAGCTAGGCAGCTGGCTAGCCAGTTACATAACTAGCTGTCATAAGTAGCTAACCAGGTGAATTAACTAACTGACTTAACTAGGTAACTATCTGACTTGCTTAAATAGCTAGCTACGTAGGAAGCTATCAATATAGCCAGCTGACTTAACCAGCTTATTTTACTAGCTACCTAGCTGACATAACTAGCTGACTTAACTAGGTAGCTACCTAGCTAGACATCTGACTTAACTAGGTTTTTAACTAGCAAGCTAACTTGCTAGCCAATTGATAACTGAACTGACTTAACTAGCTAGCCATCTGGTTAGCCAGCTTAATTAACTAGCTGACTTAACTAGCTAGCTACCTAGCTAGCCAGCTGGCTACCCAACTGATATACGAGCTCACTAAACTAGCTAGTTGACTGGCTGGACACCTGACACCTAGATAATTTAGTTAGCTAACCAGATGGCTAGCCAGCTGAATTAACTATCTTGATACCTAGCCAGCCAGCTGGGTACACAGTTGACTTACAAGCTGACTTAATTAGATGGCCTGCTTGCTAGCCAGCTGACTTAACTAGGTTGTTATATAGCTAGCCAGTTGGCTTGCCAGCTAACTTAAATAACTAGCCAGTTGGCTAGCCACCTGACTTAACTAGGTAGCAACCTAGCTAACCAGCTGCCTAGCTAGCTGACTTAACTAGCTAGCCAGCTGGCTAGCCAGATGATTTAACTAGCTAGTCAGCTGGTGATCCAACTGAATTAACTAGCTAGCTACATAGCTAGCAAGCTGCCTAGTAAGCTTACTTAACTAGGTTACTTAACTAGCCAGCCATTTGGCTGGACAGCTGACTTAACTTGTTAGCTACCTAGCCATCCAGCTGGCTAGCCTGCTGACTTAACTAAATGACTTTACTAGCTAGCCAGCTGGTGAACCAGCTGACTTAACTGCCTAGCTACCTAGCTAACCAACTGGCCAACGAGCTGACTTAACTAGGTGACATAACTTGCTAACCAGGTCGCTAGTCTGCTGACTTAACTAGCTAGATACCCAGCTAGGCACCTGGCTAGCCAGCTGATTTAACTAGCTGATTTACTAGCTAGCCAGATAACTTAACTAGCTGTCTTAACTAGCTAGCTATCTGACTTAACTATCTGACTAAACTAGCTAGCCAGCTGGCTTTCCTGCAGACTTAACTAGCTAGCCACCTAGCAAACCAGTTGTCTAGCTAGCTGACTTAACTAGCTAACATAACCAGCTACCCAGCTGGTTAAACAGCTGACATAACAAGCTAGCTGTCTACCTAAACAGCTGAATAGAAAGTTGACTTAACCGAATGACTTAACCTGGTAGTCCGCTGTTTAGCCCCCTGACTCAACTAGCTAACTTAAATAGTTAGCCAACTGGCAAGTCAGCTGAATTCACTAGCTTGCTACCTAGCTAGCCAACTGGCTAACCAGCAGTCTTAGCTAGCTGACTTAATTATCTAGCAAGTTGGGTAGCACACTGACTTAACTAGCTCACTAACTACTTAGCCTACTGGCTAACCAGCTGAATTAGGTAGCTGACTCAACTAGCTGGACTGCTTCGTAGCCAGCTCAATTAACTAGCTTGCTACTTAACAAGTCAGCTGGTTAGTCAGCTGAATTAATTGGTTGACCTATCTAGCTAGCCACCTGGCTAGACCACTGACTTAACTAGATCACTATCTAGCTAGCTTGCTGACTAGGCCACAGACTTAACTAGCTGAGTTAACTTATTGGCCTGCTTGCTACTCAGCTGACTTAACTAGTTGACTTAACTTGCTAGCCAGCTTGCTCCCCAGTTGACTTAACTAGCTAGCTACCTAGCTAGCCAGCAGAATAGCCAGCTGTCTTAACTTGCTGAATTAACTAGCTAGCCAGCTGGCTAGCCAGCTGCCTTAACTAGCTGATTTAAACCAGTTAGCCAACTGGCTAGCCAGATGACTTCACTAGCTTACTTAGCTAGCTAACCTGCTGACTGGTCAGCTGATGTAACTAGGTGATTTAACCAACTAACCAGTTGACTAGCCAGCTGAATTTGCTAGCTATCTATCTAGCTAGCCAGCTGGCTAGCCAGCCGGCTTAACTAGCAGGCTTAACTTGGTGGCCATTTGGTTAGCTAACTGACTTAACTAGCTATCTATCTATATAGCCAGTTGTCTAGTCAGCTGACTTAACTAGCTGACTTAACCATATAGCCAGCTGACTTTCCTTGCAGACTTAACTAGCTAGCCAGCTGGCTAACCCACTGACAACTGCCTAGCTACCTAGCTAGCCAACTGGATAGTCAGCTGACTTAACTAGCTAGCTATCTAGTTGTCCAACTGGCTAGCCAGCTGACTTAACCAACTGACATAATTTGTTAGCCAGCTTGATAATCTGCTGACTTAACTGCTTAGCTGCCTAGCTAGCCAGTTGTATAGCGAGCTGACTTAACTAGATAGCTACCTAGCAGCCAGCAGGATAGCCAGCTGAATTAACTAGCAGATATATCTAGCTAGACAGCTGCTTAGATAACTGACTTAATTAGCTAGCTACCTACATAGCCCGATGACTTGCCAGCTGACTTAACTACCTATCTACTTAGCTAACCAGCTGGCTAGGCAGCGAACATAACTAGGTGACTTAACTAGCAAGCCAGCTCCCTAGCTAGCTGACTTAAATAGCTGGCTACCCAGCTAGGCAGCTGGCTAGCCAGGTGACTTAACTAGCTGACAACTGGCTAACCAGCTGTCTTAACTAGTTGACAACTATCTAGCTACCTAGCTAGCCATTGACTTAGCTAGTTGACTTAACCAGCTAGCTACCTAGCTAGCTATCTTGATAGCCAGCTGACTTAACTAGCTGACTCTAAATAGCTAACTAGCTGACATAACTAGCTGTCTTAACTAGCTAGCTACATTTCTAGCTAGCTGAGTTAACGAGCTGACTTAGCCAGCTAGACAGCTTGTTAGCCAGATGACTTAACTAGCTGACTTAACTAACTACCCAGCTGGCTAGCCAGCTGACTTAACTAGCTAGCTACTATGCAAAGCAGCTGGCTAGCCAGCTGATTTGAACTAACTGAATTAACTAGGTAGCAGCTGATTTAACTAGCTAGTTAGCTGATGTATATTGCTGACTTACTAGCTAGCTACCTAGCTAGCCACCTGACTTAACGAGTTGAAAATACTAGTTAGGCAGCTGCCTACCAATCTGACGTAACTCGCTTTTTACTAGCTAGCCAGCTGGCTAGCCAACTGACTTAACAAGCTGATTAACTAGCTAACCAGCTGGTTAACTAGCTGACTAATCTAGCTGACTTAACTAGCTGGCCAGCTGCCTCATCAGCTGATTTAACTAGCTAGCTACCTAGATAGACAGTTGACTAGCTAGATGACTTGTCTAGGTAAATTAACCAGCTTACCAGCT
>NW_007087349.1:0-1001 GCF_000164805.1 Carlito syrichta | reverse complement strand
CCCTAGCTAGCCAGTTGGCTAGCCAGATGACTTAAATAGTTGACTTAACTAGCTAGCCAGATTGACAGCCAGCTGACTTAACTAGTTTGCTACCTAACTACCCAGCTGGCTACACAGCTGACATAACTACCTCATTTAACTTGCTAGCCTGTTGGTTAGCTAGCTAACTTAACTGGCTAGCTACCTAGCTAGACATCTGGCTAGACAGCTCATTTAACTAGGTGATTTAACAAGCTAGCCAGCTGGCTAACCAGCTGACTTAACTAGCTAGCTACCTAGCTAGTCAGTTGGCTGGCCATCTGACTTAACCAGAGGACTTAACCAGATAGAAAGCTGGCTAGCCAGCTGACTTAACTAACTGACTTAACTAGCTATCCAGTTGGCTAGCCAGCTGACTTAACTAGCTGACTTAACCAGCTAGCCAGCTGGCTAACCATATGACTTAACTAGCTAGCGACATAGCTAGCAAGTTGGGTAGACAGTTGAATTATCTAACTGACTGAACTAGTTAGCCAGCTGCATATCCAGCTGTCTTAACTAACTCTCTACCTTGCTAGCCAGCTAGCTAGCCAGCTGATTTATCCAGCGGACTAAATTAGACAGCCAACTGGCTAGACATCTGACTTAACTAGCTCTTTACCTAGTTAGCCACCTGGCTAACCAGCTTACTTAACTAGCTGACTTAAATAGTTGTCTTGCTTGCTTGTTAGCTGAATTAACTAGCTTGCTACATTGTTATCCAGTTGATCAGTCACCTGACTTAAATAGGTGACTTAACTAGCTATCCAGCTGACTAGCCAGCTGACTTAGATAGCAAGCTACCTAGCTAGCCAACTGGCTAGCCAGATGACTTAACTAGCTAGCTACTATGCAAGCTAACTAAGTAACTTAACTAGTTAGCCAGCTGGCTAGACTGCTGAGTTAACTATCTAACTACCTAGATATCCAGCTGACTAGACAACTGACTTAACTAGCTGATTGAACTAGCTAGCCAGCTGGCT
>NW_007087348.1:0-681 GCF_000164805.1 Carlito syrichta | reverse complement strand
TCGACCCCGCGGGCTCAGGCAATCCACTCACCTCAGCCTCCCAAAGGCGCAGGATTACAGGCTGAGCCACCGAGCCCGGCTCCTTCTATCTTAATAAGAGATAAATTTCTGGCCGGGATCAATGGCTCAGCCTGTCATCCCAGCACTTTGGGAGGCCGAGATGAGTGGATTGCCTGAGCCCACAGGTTCAAGACCAGCCGGGGCAACTTGGTGAGACCTCATCTCTACAGTAAATAAATAAATAAATTAGCCAGGTGTGTGGTAGTGCACGTCTGTAGTTCCAGTTCCTTGAAAGGCTGAGTCGGAAGAATCGCTTGAGCCCAGCAGGTCGAGGCTGCAGTGGCCGTGAGTGTGCCACTGCGCTCTAGCCTGGGCAACAGAGATTCCACTTTTTAAAAAAAAGGATAGAGGGGAATGTCATTTTTTTTTTTTTTTGGGGTTTTTTTTTTTTTTTTTAGTAGATGGGCATTATTTATTATTCGAATGAAGTGCTAAATCTATTTCTTTTTCTTTTTTTTTGAGTTGGAGTCTCACTCCGTCGCCAAGGCTGGAGTGCAGTGGCACACTCACTCACTAAAATCTGGCCAGTGCAGCCCTGACCTGCTGGGCTCAAGTGATCCCTCTGCCTCAGCCTTCCAAGTAGCTGGAACTACAGGCACACACCACCACGCCTGGCTAATT
>NW_007087347.1:0-893 GCF_000164805.1 Carlito syrichta | reverse complement strand
GCTACTCGGAAGGCTGAGGCGGAAGGATCGCCAGAGCCCAGCAGGTCGAGGTTGCAGTGACCGAGAGCGGCCACTGCATTCCAGTCTGGACGACTGAATGATTGCCTGTAAATTATATGCAATCATTTTGCACAACCAAAGAAAAAGGCAAACTTTTTTTTATAACCGATGGCACACTGATGGTACTGAGAAATACAAAGAGGCACTCATTTGCGTCCCTGTGGTACTTTAAATTATTTAGAATCAGGACAAAGGCTAAAGATAAAAATGCATTTCCATGAGCAAAGTTTGAAGGGTGTGCGAGGCAGTCAGGGAGAAGATAGAAACAACATATACCTCACCAAATTACCTCTGTGAGAAAAAGGTAAGTAATCTGAAGAGAGTAGGTAACGTCGATAATTTAATCCTTAGTTTTAAAGTTTTAAAAATTGATTTTAGTTACGTGGATGTACTAAAAATGACTGGCCATGTGTTAGGCAGTGTAGTGAGCTGAATGATGACCTTGGAAATCCAGGTCCACACCCTTATCTCCAGAGCCTGTGAATATCACCTTAAGAGGCAAATGAGTTAATGGCACTTTATATGGCAAAATGCATGATTTAACTCAGGATCTTGAAAGGAGGCATTTACCTGGATGATTGGGGTTTTACTAAATGTCCATCGCATATATCTTTATAAGAAAGAGACAGAACGGGCACGGTGGCTCACGACTATAATCCCAGCACCGGAGGCCAAGGCAGGAGGATCGCTTGAGGCCAGGAGTTCGAGAGCACTCTGGGCAACACAGCGAGAACTTGTCGCTACAAAAAAAAAAATTAAGAAACATTGCTGGGCGTGGAGGCGTGCACTTGTAGTCTCAGCTGCTAGGAAGACTGAGAAGGAAGAATTGCCTG
>NW_007087346.1:0-694 GCF_000164805.1 Carlito syrichta | reverse complement strand
GCGTGGTGTGCGTCTGTAGTTCCAGCTACTACTTGGAAGACTGAGGCAGAAGGATCACCTAAGCTCAGCAGGTCAAGGCTGCGATGGCCATGAGCATGCCACTGCACTCCAGCCTGGGAGACGAGTGAAACTCCAACTCAAAAAGAGAAAGAAAAAAGAAAAATAGTAGAAGGGAGATACCTGTGTGTGTGTGTGTGTGTGTGTGTATCAAATAGTAGAAGGGAGATATCTGTGTGTGTGTGTGTGTGTGTGTGTATCTCCTGAATATTAGCTTTTAGTTTTTAGTTAAACTAACTTTTGACTATTGAGTTCTTTATTTAATTAAAAAAAATTTTTTTTTAATTTTTTTTTGAGTCGCAGTCTCACTCTGTCGTCCAGGCTAGAGTGCAGTGGCATGTTCACAGTCTCTGTTGCCTTGACCTGCTGGGTTCAGGCGATCCTTCTGCCTTAGCCTTCCAAGTAGCTGGAAGCTACAGGCACACACCACCACACCAGATAATTTTTTTGATTTATTGTAGAGATGAGAACTTGCCCAGTTGCCCAGGCTGGTCTTGAACCCCCTGGACTCAGGCAATCCTCTCACTTCAGCATCCCAAAGTGCTGGGATTACAGGCATGAACCACTGCACCCAGCAAAAAACAAACTTTTAAAATCTCTTATCTTATTATCTAATTGACTTTTTAAAATGTCAAAG
>NW_007087345.1:0-964 GCF_000164805.1 Carlito syrichta | reverse complement strand
TTGTTGCCAGCCAGCTGATTTAACCAACTTGCTACTGAGCTACTCAGCTGGCTAGACTGCTGACTTAACTAGCTGACTTAATTTGCTAGCCAGCTGGCTAGCAAGCTAACTTAACTGGCTAGCTACCAAGCTAGCCTTTTGACTAGACAGCTGACTTAACTAGGTGACTCAACAAGCTAGCCAGCTGGCTAGCCAGCTGACTTATTTAGCTACCTACCTAGCTAGCAAGCTGGCTGGCCAGCTGACTTAACTAGCTGACTTAACCAGCTAGCCAATTGGCTAATCAGCTGTCATAACTAGCTTATTTATTAATTTGCCAACTGGCTAGTCATCTTAATTAAATAGCTGACTTATCCAGGTTGCCAGATGGCTAGTCAGCTGACATAACAGGGTAACTTACCTAGCTACCCAGCTGTCTAGAAAGCTGACTTTACTAGCAAGTTACCTAGCTAGCAAGCTGGCTAGCCAGCTGACTTAAGTAACTGACTTAACCTGCTAGCCAGCTGGTTAGCCAGTAGACCTAACTAGCTAGTTACCTAGCTAGACAGCTGGAAAGCCAGCTGATTTAATTTGCTGACATATCTAGGTAGCTAGCTGGCTAGCCAGCTGACTTAACTAGCTTGTTACTAACATCATCCGTTGACTTGTCAGCTGACTTAACTACCTAGCTACCTAGTCAACCAGCTAGCTAGTGAGCTGACTTAACTAGGCTACTTAATTAGCAGGCCAACTACCTAGCCAGTTGACTTAACTAGCTAGCTACCCATCTATGCAGCTGGCTAACCAGCTGACTTAACTAGCTGACTCAACTAACTAGCCAGCTGACTTAACTTGCTGAATTAACTAGATATCTTCCTAGCTATCCAGGTGACTTAACTAGCTGGCTTAGATAGCTGCATTCCTAGCTAGCTATCTAGCTAGCCAGGTGACTTAACAAGCTGACTTAACTAGTTAGCTAGCTAAC
>NW_007087344.1:0-833 GCF_000164805.1 Carlito syrichta | reverse complement strand
GAGGGCGCGGGCTGCGGGCAACGCCGCTCCTCCTCGTCCACCGGCAGTGAGTAGGAGCGGGTTGGGGGTGGAGGCGGTGCTAGCCGCGAAGGGGAGGGAGAGCTGGACACCGCCCCCTCCCCAGCTGCGACTGGCCTGTCCTTCCTCCTTTCCTACCTGTTCTGTTCTTCCTGCCAGCCCCTGCCCCAGAGAGTGCTGGACTCTCTCTCAGTGAAGGCTCTGGGCTGCTTTTGCTCCTGCCAGAGCAGGCCTGGGCTGTGTGACCTGGGGCATATCTCCTGCCCTCTCTGAGCCTACCTCCCAGTTCTGGTGGCAGGCGTTTCTGATGAGCTGGTGCTGCAGGCTCGAAGAAGTACAACTAGCTTCAAGGAGGCAGGGCTGCCGGCCAGCCTTCTTCCTGCCTGTCTAGCCTGAGTCTCTTCCTCTCCCTCCCTGTCTCTTGTGCTCCCAGGCAGCCCAGGCCTGAGCCCTTCTTAGACATGTCAGGGACTGTTCCTCGCCAGATCACACCAGGGCATCTTTTTTTAAGAGCTAGACTGGTGCGGGGCACGATGGCTCATGCTTGCAATCCCAGCACTTTGAGAGACCAAGGCGAGAGGATTGCCTGAGCCCAGGGCTTTGAGACCAGCCTGGGCAACTTGGCGAGTCCTGGTCTCAACAATAGATCAAAAAATTAGCCTGGCGGTGCACGGCTGTGGTTCCAGCAACTTGGAAGGCTGAGGTGGAAGGATCGCCTGAGCCCAGCAGGTTGAGGCTGTGGTGGCCATGAGCATGTCATTGCACTGCAGTCTAGGTGACAGTGAGACTCTGACTCAAAAAGGGGGGGGGGGGGG
>NW_007087343.1:0-773 GCF_000164805.1 Carlito syrichta | reverse complement strand
TCCGGCGATCTTTCCGCCTCACCCTTCCAAGTAGCTGGAATTACAGGCGCGCGCTACCACGCCCGGCTGATTTTTTCATTTATTGTAGAGATGAGGTCTCGCTGCCCAGGCGAGTCTCGAACCAGCGGGCTCAGGCAATCCACTCACCTCAGCCTCCCAAAGGCTGAGCCACCGAGCCCAGCTTCCTTTTGCATTTTTGTTAACTTTGTTATGAAAATTTACAAAAAAGATATGACATTTATTTAGAACTCATACTTTAGTGAGTATTGACATTTGTATGTAACCACTAAACCACCACTCATAATCAAGATACAGAACATTCCCATCATCCAGAAAGATAGTATTTCTTTCCTTTGCCACTGGCCTCAAGAAATCACTAATCAGCTTTTTGTTATTATATATTAGCTTGAATTTTTAACAATTTCATATGAATAAAATTAAAAGCACTGTTTAATGTCAAGCTTCTTTTGCAGAGAATAAGGGCATTGAGAGTAATTCATGTGGTCTGTTATTTTAGTTGTTGGATTTTCTACCATTATACAGATATCCGCGCTTTGTTTATTCATTCACTGAGTCATGAACAATTGGTTCTTTCCAAAGTGAGACTATTATAAATAAAATTTTGTAAATATTTGTGTGCTAGTCTTTTTGTGAACACGTTTTTTGTGTGTGTGGGGAGTGAATAGTGGTGGAATGGCTAGATTCACATGGTAGGTATTTGTTAATTTTTTTTTTTTTCATTAATCAGTATTTTTTATTATGGTTTTGTGGGG
>NW_007087342.1:0-634 GCF_000164805.1 Carlito syrichta | reverse complement strand
TATAGGGCTAGTAAGTAGCAGAGTTAAAATTGAGACCAAGGCAAACTAGGTCCAGGAGTCTGGAAGTCTGTAGAATAAAATGCATTTATTCTGTTTACTTTTTCTAACTTCTGATATGTATGTATAATGTTAAGGATGCAGAAATGAATTAGAAACATTTTACTTAAAGTGGCAGAAAATTACTATTTTTAATGCCAAATACAAATGTATTAAATATTTCTTATTCAAATTACTGAAAGAGTTTTTAAGGAACTATTTTGAAGTATGGAAAATCTATATGCTCCTTGAAGTTTGCTTTGGAATAATTAAATGATATTTAATATGAAAAGCAGATAGTTTTCAAGGAAGCTGAATACATTTACTCTTTACTTTAAAGATGATCTCCAGCTTTTTAGATCAGCAAGCTATCCTGTTTGTGGACACCGCTGACCGCCTGGCCTCATTAGCTAGAGATGCTCTGGTCCATGCACGCCTGCCTAGTTTTGCCATCCCATATGCCATTGATGTACTAACTACTGGATCTTACCCACGGCTGCCAACCTGCATTAGGGTAAGTGCTTTGTTCATGTGTTCCTAAAAGTGAAAGGCTTTGGCATTGAATTCTACCATATTATTATTTTATTTTATTTTATTT
>NW_007087341.1:27581-28386 GCF_000164805.1 Carlito syrichta | reverse complement strand
TTTTTTTTTTTTTTTGAGTCAGAGTCTCACTGTTGCCCAGGCTGGAGTGCAGTGGCCCGTTTGTGGCCACCACATCTTCGACCTGCTGGGCTCAGGCCATGCTTCCAAGTAGCTGGAACTATAGGCGTGCCACCACATCCAGCTAATTTTTTGACTTATTGTAGAGACAAAGTCTCACCAAGTGCTGGGATTACACCTCACCCAGCTTTCTTTCTTTCTTTTTTTTGAGTTGGAGTCTCACTCTGTCACCCAGGGTAGAGTGCAGTAGTATGCTCACGGCCACCACAGCCTCAACCTGCTGGGCTCAGGCAATCCTTCCACTTCAGCCTTCCAAGTTGCCGGAACTACAGGCGCACGCCACCATGCCCAGCTAATTTTTGATTTATTATAGAGACGAGGTCTTGCCAAGTTGCCATGGGTGGGTCTTGAACCCGTGGGTTCAGGCAGTCCACTTGCCTCAGCCTCCTAAAGTGCTGGGATTACAGGCTTGAGCCACCACGCCCAGCCTAAGACTTTCTTTTTTTTTTTTTTTTTTTTTTGAGTTGGAGTCTCACTCTGTCGCCCAGACTGGAGTGCAGTGGTCACTCCCGGCCACCGCAACCTCAACCTGCTGGGCTCTGGCAATCCTTCTGCCTCAGCCTTCCAAGTTGCCAAAACTGCAGGCGTGCACTACCATGCCCAGCTAATTTTTGATTTATTGTAGAGACAAGGTCTCGCCAAGTTGCCCAGGCAGGTCTTGAACCCGCGGTCTCAGGCAATCCACTCGCCTCGGCCTCCCCAAGTGCTGGGATTACAGGCTGAGCCA
>NW_007087341.1:22178-27357 GCF_000164805.1 Carlito syrichta | reverse complement strand
GTAAAAACAAGAACCACATGTTAACTGGGCTCAGTGATTCAGCCTGTAATCCTGCACTTTGTTAGGCTGAGGTGAGTGGATTGCCTGAGCCCTCGGGGTCGAGACCTGCCTGGGCAACTTGGCGAGCCCTCATCTCTACAATAATTCAAACTATTAGCCGGGTGTGGTAGCGCGCACCTGTAGTTCCAACTACGTGGAAGGCTGAGGCGGAAGGATCGCCGGAGCCCAGCGGGTCGTGGCTGCAGTGGCCGGCAGTGGCCACTGCACTCGTCTGGGCGACAGAGTGAGACTCCAACTCCAAAAAAAAAAAAATCTTCATAAACCTTACTTTGGGGAAGGTAGTGACCCTTGTCCTGCTGGGCGCTTGATCCTTGATCTGCCCACCTGGACTGAGGGCTGCTGGTCCCATCCTGGGGTGGCCCCTGTCACACGCACAGAGTGTGCATGGAGCAGGCACATGAGGAAGCCCACAGGAGAAAGGGAATTGGGGACAGGTGCTGGGGGGAGCGTCAAGCCCGCCCCCATGTCTGTGTTCCTGTCAGAGACAAGTAGTTCTCAGCCTTTGTCCTCTTGTGACAAACATTGCTAGGCTAAGTTTTTATTTCTTTTTTTTTTCCCTAAACGGAAAAATCAATAGAGTCAACCCAGCACTTAGGAAGCCCTTTATGGGTTTGCGATCCCTTGGAGCCAGGGGGCTGTTGGCCCTGCAGGAGCCAGACATGCGCTGTGCCTGCCCTCACGGTCCGGCCTGCTCTTGGCCCCAGGGATTGGTCAGCAGCTTTCCCCAGACACCCTGGGAGTGCCCAGCAGGGTGGAACACATTGGGAAACCAACACCCAGAGCCACAGGCAAGTATTCCTGGAGCTGAAAATAGTTCTGGAAACGTGCCAGGGGGACACAGGATGGGACATGCACTCTGGCTCCCTGGCCAGGCTTCTGGGCCGGTATTGGGGGAAGGGACACCCAGCCCTGCCCTGGGTGGGCATGAAGAGGCTTGGGCCAAGGGGTCTCAGATGAATATACTCCCACGCCTGGCAGCTGGCCTGTGGTGGCAGAAGCCAGAGCTGGAAGCCGGCCATCTTGGAAGACAGCCCAAGGCCCATGTGCCCTCTTGGCCTCTGGCCCCGGAGTGCGGATGGGGATGTGGAGGTTGCTGATGGAGCACTTTTCTGAGCTATTGAGTCAGGAGTAGAGGGATCCCACAGTATAGGGAAGCCAAGCAGCGTTGCACAAAAGGGGTGCTGGGCTTGGGAGGGGGTCCCCACATTCACAAACCCACCCAGGTCGGCCGCTCCTGGGTTAGACGCTACACCAGGATGGGCTTGGCCCTTCTTTCTTCTTCCTCTTCCCTCCTTCCTGCTCCCAGAAGAGCCTTGCTTGGGGGGCGGGAGGTGGGAGAGGGGACTGAGAGCCTGAGTATCCTCAAACTGCTGTTTTCCTTACAGCTAAGAGGCCAGTGTCGCCATATAGTGGGTACAATGGACAGCTGCTGACCAGTGTGTACCAGCCTACCGAGATGGCCCTGATGCACAAAGGCCCGGTGAGTGGGTCTCCGGGTTCCCATGACCCTGCTGGGGCCTACAGGACCCAGCCCCAGCAGGCCGGGGTTGGGAGAGGCAAGCCGTGTGATTCCAGCTCTCACACCCCTTTCCTGGAGTGGAGATGCCCACCTCTATTGACTGCACTGCAGCGGGCTCTGCCCCAGGTCAGTGGGCGTCACACATAGCCGGGGGCGATGCCACAGAGACGCAGCCTGAGCTCTCACTGAGCTGGTAGGCTTTACCCTCGAGAGCTTGGGGAGGGATGGAGGGTCTCAGCCGGGTGCTCCCACCTGACCAGGATAAGATGTAGCAGGTCTGGGTAGGTATTAGCTTCTCAGTCACGGCTGTCCTGGGTGGGCCCCCGCCTCCCCTCCCCGACCAGCAGGCAGCGTCTCGACCTTACACCTCCCCTGGGTTCTGGAAACCAGATGCTCCTTCAGCCAAGGGAGCGGGGTGGGAACAGGAAGACGGTGGGTCGGATTCTACTCTATATATGTTCCTCCTCCGGGCTGGCAGTGGGGGCGGGGAGAGGTCAGTGACCTGTCTTGGCAGGATGCTGGGAACAGGAAACAAGGAGGTCAGCAGGGTGGCGTTCTCACCCCCCTCCCGGCCTCTCCGTGAGCCCTGGGGCAGGGGAAGGCCAGTGTGTCTGAAGCTTCCAGCCCCAGCTCCTTCCGTCTCCCTAAGCTTCAACCTGTGGCGGGAGCTGTGATGGGCAGAGCAGAGTTTCCCCAGGACCTCAGGAGTGGAGGTTGCAGGCCACCAACCCCGGGGAGTGGGAAATGCAGAAGCCTTTTCTCAGCTGCCCCCACATGGGTGCCCTCACGGCCCGGTGTGTTTGGAGTCCTTCTTTCTTCCCCAGCAGAATAAATGCAGACTAACAGGGATATTTTATTGGGCTGGCTCTCCAAACGTAGACCCCCGACCATCGGCATTTGGACTGCCTGGGAACGTGCTGAAAATGCTGATGGGCTGGGGCCCGCGCTGGGATGGAGCCAGCTGTTGGCTCCCTGCGTGACATTGCCACCGTGGGAGTGACTACCCAAGGTGGATCTGCAGATCCTACAAATCAGGGCTCCCTCCTCCTACCCCACTTGTTACCAGCCCCACCCCTGGGTAGGGCCCAGCTATGAGTAGGGATGGCTTAACATGCAGTCTGGGTGATTCTGGTGCATACCCAAGGTGTGAGACCAGGGACCACACAGGAGTGGGCCATGGCTCACAGGTGAGAGGAACTCCTGGGTCTGGTGGGATCGAAGGCTGGTTGGGTTCCTGAAGTTATGGAGGTTTGGAGGCGGCTCTTTCCCACAGGTCTAAGGCAGGTGGGGCCAGGAGTACACCTTCCTCCAGGGTGGGAGTGACGACCTGGCTGGCATCTCTCACCACACAGGAGCAGGACCTGGTTCTCGGCAGATAATTTGGGTTTTAAGACTCCACATTAGGGCTGCGTGTGGTAGTTCACACCTGTAATCACAACTCTTTTTGAGGCCAAGGTGGGAGGATCGCTTGAAGCCCGGAGTTCAAGACCAGCCTGGGCAACATAGCGAGACCTCGTCTCTACAAAAGATTAAAATTGTGAAAAGAAGATGCCCATGCCAGTCATGGTGGCTCAAGCCTGTAATCCCAGCACTTTGGGAGGCTGAGACGAGAGGATTCCCTGAGCCCAGGGGTTCGAGACCAGCCTGGGCATCTTGGTGAGAGATCAAAAAATTAGCTGGACATGGTAGCACGCACTTGTAGTTCCAGCTACTTGGAATACTGAGGCAGAGGGAGCGCTTGAGCCCAGCAGGTGGAGGCTGTGGTGGCTGTGAGCGTGCCACTTGCACTCCAGCCCGGATGACAGAGTGAGACTCTGACTCAAAAAACAAAAACAAAAAAACAAAAGAGAGAAGACTCCCAATCAGACTCCTAGACAGAAATATGTGGGCCTTCCTGGGAGCTAGCAGAGGGGTGTCCTTGGCCAGGAAAACCAGCAGCTATGATGCTGTCGGGTGTCTTAGTGACATTTAGAGGACTTGGGGTAAGATTCTTGGAGATTCCAGCTACTTGGAAGACTGAAAGATTGCCTAAGCCCAGCAGGTCGAGGCTGCGGTGTCCAGGAGCGTGCCACTGACCTCCAGTCTGGGTGACAGAGTGAGACTCCAACTCCAAAAAAAAAATTCTTGGAGAAATGGCAGCTGGGAGCTTTACCAGCCAAGAGTAGGCTGACCCTCCTCTGGCCTGGTTTCCCTAAGGTTCGGAAGCAGGAGGGGGCTTGAGAAGAGGAGCCCCCTCTGTGAAGCCCCGGGGTCACTCCAGCTGCCCAGGGGCTGGAGGTCAGAGGTCAGAAGTGGAATCATTATTGCAGGCACCCCTGGGGCCTGGCCAGAGGGGGGGAGCTGGCAGGCACAGCCCTGCAGGAAGCAGAGTGTTTGTGCATCCGCCCCAGTGGAACCTGGCTTCCGATCCCCCGACTGTGAGACCGCCTGTTCTTCCTTCCAGGCCGAAGGAGCTTACGACGTCATCCTCCCACGGGCCACCGCCAACAGCCAGGTGATGGGCAGTGCCAACTCCACACTGCGGGCCGAAGACATGTACTCGGCCCAGAGCCACCAGGCAGCCACCCCGCCGAAAGACAGCAAGAACTCTCAGGTCTTTAGAAACCCCTACGTGTGGGACTGAGTCAGCGGCACCAGGAGAGGCGGGCGGATCAGGGGAGGGCCCTCGGGACCCGGGGGAGGAAATCTCCAGGCCGCCCCCACCCCCTCACGGGCTCAGGGCAGCTCGTGCCTCAGAGCCGTGAGGCCCTCCCTTTCTGCCAGGGTCTGGGTGGGTGTCTTGGGTGCCCCCACCCACTCCTCAGTGTTTGTGGAGCCTGGGCGCCAACCTCAGCTTCAGGCCAGGGTCACCTCGGCGGTCATGCTCCAGCCAAATAGTGTTCTTCTTGGGGTGGTGGCTGGTCGGCGCCTGCATTCTCTGCAGATTCCTGCAACCTCGAGAGATTTCACAGGCACTTCGGGCCTGGGTCTTGCTCCTCCGTGAGGAACAAGGTATCTAATAAATATGTTTCTGCTTTATTAACTCCTGCTCTTGGGATTGTGGTTTCTGACCTGGGCTCTTGGCTTCCCGTGGACCTCTTTTCCACGTGGCCTGTGGGTGATTCTTCTGTCTCCTCCCTCCAAATCCAAGTCACGTTTAAAGCTGCTGTAGCCTTTTCCTTTGAGGCCTCCACACGATGAAGGATTGATTCTTTAGCGGATCCTCTGTTGTGTGCAGCCAGAATAACCATCTGGGCCCAACTTGTGCCTCGGATGCAGTCCCACCTCTGGGCTCATCTGTCTCTGCACCCCCCCCCAATGGCTGTGGGGCCAGGAGAGGGAAGGTGGCCCATGAGCAGGTAGGTCTGTGTGTAAGGGAAGATCAGCTAATTTCAGCTCCTCTTAGAGGATGGTGGTGAAGATCCCTTGGGGAACACGTGCTGAGATCATGCCATGCAGTGTGTGGAAGGGAATGGCCCAGAGAGCTCCAGAAGTTGTTTACAAAGTGGGTTCACAAAGGTGCAAAGGATTGGACCCGTCCTGGTTGGCAATTAAAATGTCCATTTCAGCCAGGCTCGGTGGCTCAGCCTGTAATCCCACGCCTTTGGGAGGCTGAGGTGA
>NW_007087341.1:15552-21390 GCF_000164805.1 Carlito syrichta | reverse complement strand
GCCCAGGCGGGTCTCGAACCCGCGGGCTCAGGCAATCCACTCACCTCAGCTTCCCAAAGGCGTGGGATTACAGGCTGAGCCACTGAGTCCGGCTGGGGGCTCATTTTAATCCCCGTGGCTACCCCAGGAGTGGGCAGGAATGATATTCTCTTCCCTTTTCAGACTCAAAATCCCAGAATTGCACAATGTTAGGGTTAGACAGGGCCTCGGGGTCATTATCCCATCTCTTATTATTTTAACTTAATTTTTTTTGAGTTGGAGTCTCACTCTGTAGCCCAGACTGGAATGCTGTGGCCGCTCCCGGCCACCGCAGCCTCGACCTGCTGGGCTCCGGCGATCCTTCCGCCTCAGCCTTCCAAGTAGCTGGAACTACAGGCGCGCGCTACCACGCCCGGCTAATTTTTTGATTTATTGTAGAGATGAGGTCTTGCCAAGCTGCCCAGGCGGGTCTCGAACCCGCGGGCTCAGGCAATCCACTCACCTCAGCCTCCCAAAGGCGCGGGATGACAGGCTGAGCCACTGAGCCCGGCTCACTTAATTTTTTTATTTTAAAGAAGTGGGGTACAATTCAGGGTTAGGTATATAAATGTTCATGATGCAGATACCCTTGTTGATGAGGTGTGTCCCCCTTCCCCAGGCAGATTCCCACTATTGCCAATCCCACCTCATCAGCTCCTCCCCCATCCCATCCCTTTTACAGGAAAGCAAACGGACCCAGAGAGGGTGACTGGGCAAGACGGGTTGGGTTCTCCTGAGACTCTGACACCCAGCGGCCTTTCTCCCTGGCCCACCCTGGGACAGCCAGTGCTTTGGATGTGACAGCAGTATCCTGACCCTTGGATCCGGGCTTTTTTTTTTTTTTGAGTTGGAGTAGTCTCACCCGGTTGCCCAGACTGGAGTGCAGTGGCACGTTCCCGGCCACTGCAGTCTCAACCTGCTGGGCTGTGGCGATCCTTTCGTCTCAGCTTTCCAAGTAGCCGGAACTACAGGTGCGTGCTACCACGCCCGGCTAATTTTTTTTTTTTTTTTTTTGAGTTGGAGTCTCACTCTGTCACCCAGACTGGAGTGCAGTGGCCACTCCCAGCCACCGCAGCCTCAACCTGCTGGGCTCCAGCGATCCTTCCGCCTCAGCCTTCCAAGTAGCTGGAACTACAGGCGCGCGCTACCATGCCTGGCTAATTTTTTGATTTACTGTAGAGATGAGGTCTCGCTGCCCAGGTGGGTCTTGAACCTGGGGGCCCAGGCAGTCCACTCACCTCAGCCTCCCAAAGGCACGGATTACAGGCTGAGCCACCGAGCTCGACTTAATTTTTTGATTTATTGTAGAGACGTGGTCTTGCCAAGTTGCCTGGGCTGGTCTCGAACCTGTGGGCTCAGGCAATCCACTCGCTTCGGCCTCCCAAAGTGCTGGGATTACAGGCTGAGCCACTGAGCCCGGCCGGACACGGGCTTTCTGAGGGGGCTGTCCGGCCCACCCCTGGGGATCCTGTTCTTCCCAGCCTTGGGAATGTTTCTTCCCAACTAGTCAGAAGCTATTTTCTGACATCGGTTGTAGGGGGAAAAATGTTTTTGTTGAAAGAGAGAAAGGTTGGAAAAAAAATCAAACAACTTCTATGTTAAGACTGCACCAGCCTCCTGGGAATTGAAATATTCTTTTTTTTTTTTTTTTTTTTTTTTTAGTAAAAGCCCAGTACTTGAGCCCTGAGTGAGAGAGTCACCTTTGCCTCTTATTCTTTCTGGTTGCTTTAAACTCAGTCCCCACAAAGTAAAACAAGGGGGTAAAAGCCCTCCTCCCTGGACTGCACGCCGCCCTGAGGTCCTCATTCCTCTACCAGCACCTTTCCCGTCCTTGTCATTGGAGCTGGGAGGGACCGGAGGCCACCGAACTGAAGCAGTGGACTGAGTGGGGCCCTGGGAAGCCCTTGAGTATGTGACTGGGACTTGGAGGGCCACCTCCTTGCTGTCCTGCCCAGCCTCTCCGGGCCCCCAAGTGGCTTCAAGGAGCTGCCAGTCTCCATCTCCCTTCTTGACAACCCGTGTCCCTGGACACCCCCATCCGTGTCCCCAAGCTATTGTTCTCCAGTCGGCCATCTTCCCTCATGTGAATGACAGGTTTCAGATGCCGCTGTCTTAACATCGTGACCCTTCCTGGCCCGGCCATTTTGGTGCCAACATTGGCTTGTCCACCCAGCACCCAGGAGGTGTGCCCCGTGAGTCTCTGGAGCCGGGCCATGGCAGAAGTTGGCCCTTGCCTTTCTCCCCGGGGCTTCCTGCCGCCCCCTGGACTGTGGAAGGCCATGGAGATGGGGACAGAGCTCACCTGAGGCCTGGACACATCCTGCTTCTCTCGATGGCCTGTGGGTCCCCATGGGTACTTCACGAGAGAGCCTCTCTGCACCATCACCTCCCACACCTTCGATGAACTGGGTCCCACGAGAAGCCAGGGCTAGCCCTGCCTGTCCTCAGCTCCCAGCTGACCCGCACCGCCTAGAATGAGGATGACCACACTCTCCCAACCAGGGAAACTCTGTCTTCATTCAGCACTCCCTCATGGAGAACCCACAGAACAGCTGGGGAGGGGCGGGCTTCAGTGCATTCAGGGCTTAGCGCCGCTTACGTGCCCGTGAACATCCTCCCAAGGCCTCTCCTCCCAAGGCCTCTCTTCCCTTCGGCTGCTTTTGGTTTCTCACCCAGTTGGGAAGATGGCTCCTGGGGCCGGGACAAGCATAAATGCCCCTGCAATACCTGGATGGCACAGATTCTTGGAGTGCAGGGAGGCCTGCGGTGGCTACTGTATATCTCTGGTTAGGACCTGGAAGCATCTCTGGGGATCGGGGTGGGGTCACGGCTGCATTCTTAGGAACCAGTCGAGGGTCCTGGACCGGATGATTTGGGGTCTAGGCCTCTCTCATAACTGAGACTTGCAGGATGTGGGGAGACCCTGCAGGTAAGTGGAATTCAGGACTGAAGACTTTCCTGATGGGCAGATGTGTAAGCTTCTACCTCACCTGGGGCAGCAGCACTCTTGAGGCTTCTGGATGTGCTGGTACTGCGTTCATCCCTGGAGGAGTCTTCTTGGCCATTCCTTGGCCTTAGAATGTGCTCCGAGGGTCCTGACGGCCACCCAGGGGAGAGGGGGTCCTTCTTGGGATCCGTATGGTGCCGGTACCAAGTGTAGAGGTGGACTCAGCTCCAGGCTCTGGGAATGAGATCTCCGTAGCGTCTTCCTTGGGTTTGTCCTGCCATCTCTGAAGAGGCCCTCCCCAGGGGCACCCCTGGAGCTCAGCCCTCAGCCCAGCAGCCCTGGGTGTTGGAGTGGAGGGTGAGGACAAGAGCAGCTCTGCGGGGTGTCCTGTAGTTAGTCCCCTGGCTCTCCAGTGCTGCCTGGCAGCCTTAAGTCACGGGAGTATTATTCCAGAGTGAACAGTCCGCACGCAGTAGGCCCGTACCCCGTCCGTTCACCAGGCGGCTCAGTCCTATGAGTAGGGTATTTCCCTCGCATGGAAGGGAAGGAGGAGCTCTGTGCACTTCACGCTGGTCTCAATCCAGCTTAGTGCCCCCAAGAGCCCGTACAGTGAATAAAGGCGCTCCCTTCCTTTTCTAGGCGACAATTTCATGAGTCCCTGACAGCACCGGGCGGTCAGGGGTGCGGCTTGCAGTGACTGTGGGTTGCAGTGACTGTAGCTTGAGCCCCGGGGGTCTGTGGCTAATGCTCAGGGAGGGAGGCGGGCCTGCTTGGATTCGGAGTGCCCCGTGGCCCTGTCCACTCCAGCGCGAGGCTGAGCTGACGAGACAGATGCGTTTTTAAGGAAGGAGAGGCGCTTTCTCGGAGCTGCACAGGGACCAGCCTTGAGTAGAAGAAATATAGTCCTAGGCAGGGCTTGTGGCAGGCTCACCATCGCCGGCAGACTGTGTGGTCAGTTTCACACCCAGCACTGTCATACCGTGTACCTCGAAGCAGAGGAGTTGGGCTTTTATCACTGCTCAGAATTAAAGGACCTTACCCTCCTTGCGGGAGAGATTATGCCCCTGACTTCTTGTGTGTTCATGAGTAATTTTTCTGGGATTTACTAATAAATATCTCCCCCCAGGCCCCTTCCTTTCTACATCAGTGAAGACTGTTTGATTACAACTCGCCTTTTTTTATGGGGATCTCTTTTCAGCGGGGGATCCTGGCCTCCAGAAAACTGCTGAGCCCAGAAACCAGTGAGCCCTCCCACACAAGATGTGGGTAGACATGGGGGGGGAAGGGGATGACCCTGATAGCCTTGGTGTGGCACAGGACAGCCTGTTGGGTGAAATACTCAGCAGAAAGGTACCCTGGGACCAGTGGTGGCGGGTAACCCCCAGCCTGGGTCTGTTCGTGGTTGTCTGGGAGCAAAAAATCCAGGATAAGTGAACTGCACAGAATGATGGAGCTCGGAGGGTCTGTCAGCTCTCCGATGCATTCTTGCCAAGCCTAGCGTTTTCTCTAGCCCCCTGGAGGACACGCCAAGGTCAGGCACAGGTGCGGGCAGACCAGACCTTGTTTCCTGCCTGCTGGCTCCACTCTGGGCCCTCCCGGAAGCGGCAGCCCCTGTTCAAGGCAGCTGCATGAATTATTTAGCATCTGCACCAGCCTGGAGTGCTCTGACCTCATCCTCCTTGGGAAGGTTGCTGATCAGCAGAGGCTGGGGTGGCAGGTCCCTCTGGGGTGCTCCTTTCCCTCAGGAAGGAGGTGGCCAGAGGACTGGATGTCCTTGTAGCAGGGCGCCGCTCTGCCTGTGGAGAAAACTTGGCTCAGGAATCAGATTGGCTGAGTTCAGATCCTGGCTCTTTCTAGCTCTCTGACTTTGGGTAGAGCCCGGGCCCTGGGCTACAAACAGAGGCGCTGGGATCTGTCTCCTCAACTGAAAAATGGGGACAGCAGCGCCGTGCATTTGAGTTTGATATTTTCGAAGTCACAGCTAAGCTATCCAGTCTTCCCCTAAGCTGGTCTCCAGGCCAGATATCACTGCTGCCACCTGGAGGTGCCACATCCTCCCTTTTATCGGCTGCATCTCATGCCCTGGGTCCCCAGAATGGGTGGCGTGGCAGGTTGCCAGGATTGGAAGATGTGGGGGAGGAGAGAAACAGCCCTTCAGTGGTGCCCTGACTGGCAGGGGAGAGGGTTGACTTGAGGTGTTAGGACGGTTGCAGGGCACACAGGAAGTCCAAGAAGCTAGGCTGAGGAGCGGGATCAGCAGCTTTCCGTCTGTGAGCAAGCACCTATTAAGCACCTACTGGGGGGGTAGAGAGAGCAAGATCTGTCGCTGCCCTCCTCTGCCAGGCAGACACCCAGAGCTGAAGTGGGAGGGCTCTGGTGGGTACAACAGGTGGGTGTTGGCATTAAACAGGCAGATGCCTTCGGTAAGCATCCACTGGGCACCCCCTCCCCAAGAGGCGTCCAGAGGGGCCTGGTTCCCACTAGCTCTGGGGCGTCGGGCAGCTCCCTTGACCCTCCCTTGGTTTCCTCACCTGTAAAACGGCCCGGAGGTCTCCAGCTCTGCCTACGCCCTGGAGTTGGGGACCCCAGCAATGGAGAGGCCTCCACTCAGGGTCTGAAGCAGAACGGTGTGGGCTGCGCCTTGGCCAGAGGCGCTGAGTCCCAGCGGCGAGTGGGACCTGTCCCAGCCGGCTGCCGCCGCCCCTCGCCCCTCGCCCCAGGCTCCTCCAAGTCCGGGGCCCGGAAGAGACCCTCTTCTGATTCTCACAAGGGCGACCGCGGCTCGCTTCACCCCCAGACGACACAGGGGCCTCGGGGACCCGGGGCCCGGGCAAGTTTGATGCCGAGTCCCAACCCGAGTGTTTCAGCCGGGA